>NC_066364.1:4757108-5057108 GCF_013377495.2 Cygnus atratus
AGTGTTTATCAATATGGTGATAGGCACTTCATATATAAACAAATATATAAATATATAAATATGTGCAAAGAAGAACTAAAGATCCCTTGCTGTGCACCTCATAATTCCTAAACTGCTGACTCCTGTCTCTTCTAGCAAGGAAAAAGTGTTGGTGAATTCATACCCACTCCCTTTACCTCTTTTTTGCTGCCCCTAGTGTACTTCTAGCTTAGGTTGCAAAATGAAACTGCCTCTGAACCATGCTATTCTCAGTCCCCCATTTCTACTCAAAGCTTCCAGCAAAGCAATGTTGACCACAGCCCATCAGTCAGGTGAGCTGCTGTTGTGGGCACTACAGTCCCCTAGTAGCTACAGACTGATCAAACAACAAAGTTGATGTTATTTATCTGCTGGTGGGACTTCATCAATCGAAAAGTGACTATCCATTTTACTTGACTTCTCAAAACAGGTCTTGGAAAAATACTCAAGGTTGTCTTCCTTGTTTGCATGTGTACTCAGATGAAGAATCCAAAAACTGTCAATTCTTTATTCTCTCCTTTTTCGTACCTACAGAAGACACTAGGCCAGATCTTGTAGCACTGGCATGCTACCAGTAGTGATCTGTACATCTTCATACTTGATGTCAGAGAGGGAAACTGAGGGGACCTGGTGAAATTACTTAGACCTTACCCATAGACTTCTTCAAAGGCATCTGCACTCTGACTGCTGAAGCAGTCTATTATTTTTTGGTTCTGTTAGATGTGTCCTTGCTTGAGGAAAACCTGACAGCAACAATAGCAAAAAAATACAAGTGAATATCAAGTATACGCTCTAATGCATATTTCACCAGAGCTCAGAAGCTCTTTCTCTGACTCAAAATAAATACTTTTCTTTCAATGTGACTCCCCAGATGTAAACACAACACAAAGCTTTCCCCAAAAAAATGATCATTGAAACTGTGAGTCCATCTTCTCAGGAGTGTTGTAATTTTAGTCTACTTCACTGAAAATCCCAAATTATGCCAGTAGTTAATAGAGAAGAAGGTACTTTACTTTCATTTCTTTGAATACTGAGACCAACTTTCCTTCAATTAATGAGGTGAACACATGCTTTCTGTTCTCATTTAAAATGTCAAAGTGTCAGATTGTTTCTTTACAGCTCAAAAAGGAGACAAGTGCTTGCAAAAAAAAAAAAAAAAAAAAAGAATAGTTCAGTGACTACTAAGTTGTAGCTGCAGTTAATGATTTCAGAAATTATACAACAAGATAGAATAATTATTGTATTATGGTGTAACATGACATAATTATGACAGGCCTTGAGATGTGCTGGGCATGATTGTCTACCATGCAACAGTGTTGTTGAATCACGCTTAATGCAAGAAATACAAAATACAATTTAAACTGGACAAGTTCAGATTAAGCAAAAGACATGTATTTTAATAATGAGAAGAATTAGCTTTTATAACAAGGATTTTGACAGATATGCTATCACAGGCAAATTTAGATGAAGGTTTTAATTTTTTATTTTATTTTTATGAAATGGATGGATTAGTTTAAGCATAGAGTTATTCAATGATATCCAAACTTTTTCAAGAGCAGTAACTTTTTCTACTAGGTGAAAAATCTAATGTTAATGCTTCTGCTACAAAACTGTCAAGTATATTTCTCAAAGGAAGACAGTTGCTATCAGTTCTCCTTTGGAATAATTAACCATTGTTTTACAGCTTCTATATGCATGTGATTTAAAGAGGCTTGATTTTCAGTGAGTGATGACACTCATGACATCTCAGCTAGGTTTAACTATCTAATTATTAAATGTGTTGTCTTACTTCTCTATTCATTTCTGTGGCTGGAAAATTAGTTTTTTTTAAATATAAACAGCATGGGAAATCTGGTAAGCCATTCAAAAAGCTGTTTTTAAAAATAGATGGCCCCCCAAAAATGGATTTTAATTAGCTAACTGGCTTTGCATTGATAAGCTCTCAGACATTACATAATCACATCTCATGAGCTGTCTCAAATGAAATGAATTAAAAATAACATTTTAACAACTTTTACTCAAGCTCAGCAGGAGTATTTTCAATGCTGTGATGTTACAGCATGAACAATCCTACAGGCAGTCTTTTTCTCCTTCATAGTTAATCTGGAAACTTTCAGGCTAAGTGCACTTTCCAGTTCTATGGTATTGGAGGAAAAGTATAAGGCTTTATAGCCAAAGGGGCTAGAAGTCAGAGTTATTTGAAGGATTAATATGCCAGAGGCCATTATCTTTCAATATCGCAAAATGTGTTAATGGCTTTCATTGCATAGAGTATAAAACCACAAGGGATCCCACTAAATTTTGACCTTCTGTCTTATAATTGGACATTCAGTGTTACCCAGTATCATACCCCAGATTTGAGTTAGTCAAAGCATTTAAATTTCAGGGTTTGTCAGCTGTGTGTCATTGGCAGAGAAAAAGAGAAGTCAAGGTATGACCAGAGCCTAAGGTTGCAAAGGATAGAAATCAATCAAATGTAACTTTTTCCACTTGATACTTGAAGACAAACTGCACTTTTATTATACTCTAATAGTGAGACAACCATTGTTGTAAAGACAACCTTCTACACTTACAAGATTTAGACTTGTGCCCATCAGACCTATGTAGGAAATTAGTTCCTGGATCCAGTGAGTGCTCTGAAAGAACATGAAGTGTCTGTACCACCTTTGAGTATTGAGCATCATCATCATTGATGCATCTGAGGATGGCTGAGAAAAAGAATCCAGCCAACCCCAAATATATCTGGCTAACAGTGCATTCAGGAAAAAAAAATAAATAAAAAAAATCTCCTTGAGCCCTTCAGATAATCAAGGCACAACATAGAATTATCATTCCTAATGAGAGCATTTTGAGCATGTCATGAACATTTTATCTGTTTAGCAGGAGACATGTCTTTCTGTGAAAGGGACTGACATGAATAGGGCATGAATTAACCTTCAAGTGAAGAAAGAAAGTTTAGAAAATTTCAGAAGTGGACTTTCAGGGAAACCTACAAGTTTTTAGCCCCATGCTCAAGATTTGTTCAACATTAAGAAGAACATTAAGAAGAGAGTGTTAAATGGAGATCTTTTTGTTGTCTTGAACAACTTAACAGGAGAGCATAGAGAAAATTGGCTAGACTCCCTTTGGAGATGCACACTTGAAAGAGAGAGATGCAATAAACTTGAGCTGCAACAAGAGAAATTGCAGCTAGGAGTTAGGAACATTTTTCTACTGTGCAGGTGATCAAACATTGGAACAGGGGCCCAAAGAGACTGTGAAATCTTCATCCTTGGAGACAGTCAAAATCTCACTGGTCAAGGACCTGAGCTACCTGAACTAATTTGGCCCTGCTCTGATGAGGTTACTGAACCCAGTAAGTTGCTGTAAAATGTTGTTTCTAACCTATCTTATCCTATGACTCTAGTAAGATTCTTTCAAAAATATTTTTCAGACTACTGAAACTGCACAAGTGAAGAGTATGAACGAACAACTAACTGAAATCACAACAGAGTGGCAATTCTCCCTGTCTTATTTCTTCTCTTTGCCTTTATTAGCAGGGGCTGGACTCTCAAAATGGAGCTATTTCTCAGGAGCTCATCTGTTCCTTCTGTGCCAAGAACAAAGGAAAAATATTTAAAATGAGTGTGATGTGAACAGGATCATTGCAAAGGAATATGTTTTTCAAAGTTTCCCAGGAGGTATCGCTAGTTTTTTAGATCCATCTGGAATTCAGTCATTGTTACTTGCCAGCTGCTGCTGGGACCTTCCAGTTGTTTCTCCTCTTCTGGACACAACATATAGTGAGAACAGCTATTGCTGCTGGTATAACTCTGAAGGACAGGCACGGAAGCGGTGAATACAGACAATTTTTGTTTTGTTTTGTTTTGAACTGGGCCACATTTATTTTGTACTGTCTTGGCTGTTTACAACTGAGGTTACTGGAGGGCACAGCTTCTGAAAGCCAATGCAGAATAAAGCCTCTCTGCTACTGCCAACATGAGAACCCCTTCACTGCATAATCCTGACAGTTTTATTTAGTATGACAGAGGCATTACCAATAGCTCCGTTTTGGAGGATATGTACGATATAATTTATATTTCATTCCCTGGAACTCAATATGCAAAGGCATACAAAACTAGCACACTCAGTTTACAAAAGAATTAATAGAACCCATACACTTGATGTATTGTCACTATACACCAAACTGTCTGACCCCAATGTAAAAACAAAAATCAAGCAAAACTATCTGTACTCAGCACACCTACTTAAACACTCCAAAATATTTTTCTGCCTCTTATGATATCTCAATTTGGTTTACAGGCAGGCTCTGAACAGAGAAAAGCAGCATCTACAACCTACTGCATTTGCTGAATTTGAGCACTGCAATTATTCCCCATTAACTGCAATCAGCCATATTCTTGAATAGTAGGTAGTTTGACTAACACATCACACTCCAACAAAGGTGTCTTGCTCTGTCTTAAGTTTCCTGGAAAGTGGTTTGGATAACATTTCGCAGATATTTGAAGAGATATTTGAACACCGTTCAGCTTAGTTGCCTTAGACATCTGCAAGCTTAAGGTTAAAAAATAAAATAAAAATCCCCTTTAAAGTAACTGCACAGGAAACATAACTGTTAAGATGCTTGAATGAAACCCTAAGGTGTATTTTCCTGATTTTTTATAGCTAGTCCTGCTTTGCACCCCACATTGATGGCTTGGAGCTTTGTTCTTTTAGTATCACACAAATCTAAAAGCAATGTGATAATACTGAACATAAAAACATGTTGCTAAAAACAAGCTGCCAAGCAACTTTAAAAAGCTGTCAGACTACCTGCCAATAAACGTAAATTGTTTAGTGAAGTGGATCCCAGCTGCAAGTTCTAGGAGATTAGAGGGCATTGAACACCCCACAAAATTTCTCTTAGTCCCTGTAGAGGCAGGATCTTAGGACAGCAAGAATGCAGACTGATGGCATCAAAATAAGTGTCTCAGTAACATTACCGTCCTTTCTGGTTCATCTCCAACCAGGCAGCATCTCAAACCATGTTCTTGTACTCTATCAAATAATGAATCAGGACATTGTAATGGGATTAAGTCTTTTATTCCTAGGTTATTCTTTTGAATCAAGACAGATTACAAATTTAGAGATTGGGGCCTATTACATGCTTGCCATGTGGTCAAAACAGCCAAAATTAAAGCATTTTCTGATCCAGGGGTTAAATTTATGGTATTTCTAAATCAAGTATCATCTTTAGGGAGATAAAACAGGGTTTGCCAAAGATGTACATCACAGTGTGGTTAAAGTCCAAGTTCATATTCCCAGGGAAATTTGCCTATTGATAGTGGTACCACTGTATTAAAGAAGTGTTGTACAGGTTAACCATCCAAATATTTAATCCTGGCTATATTTCTTCAGACTGTGCTTACTCTTCTACTGCCAAGATTACAATATTATTGAACTCCACCGTAGCAGACATAAAGGTAGCTCAACTACATCTACAGTGACTTAGTTTACTGTAGTATAAGTAAATGCAACTATTGTTTTCCCATATTCACATCAATTATAAACCTTATTTAATTCAGTGATAAAACTATATCCACTGTATTTTCAGAGTAGCATATTCATTGGGGTGAGTAACAGAAGGGAACTGGATAAAATTGATTGTCATTACAAAGTAAATCCTACAAACCTCAACCAGCTTATGTCAGGCAATGGTACAGAAAACTGGAGGAAGTTTGGATAAAATTGTTTTTATTTCTTAAACAGGAACAAAGAAAGACATACCGGTCATAAAACATTTAGAAATCTTAGTAGTTTCTACACAGAAACAAGTACGTTCAAAATATTTTCAGTGAGTTGACAGAATTTGCATCTGATTGATATCAAAGAGCTTCACTTTTATTTTCTTAACAGTAGAAAGAAAAGAAACATATTGGCCCAAAACATATTGGGCCTGTAAGTTTTTGTTGAAGATGTGTGAATTTGAGATTTGTCTAAATCATTTGAAATCAAATGGAAAAACATATGTCCCTGTGTGATAGACAGTGACATATTTCAGAGGCTACTCCAAGGGCAAAGTCTGGATTGAGAATGGAAATACCTGTCCTCACTGAGAAGAGGGCACAAACAAGAAAATAGATAGTGGAACAGAAATGATTCCAGACAGAAAAATCTGAATGAGAGGATGCATGCAGATCACAAATATTTTGAGATATATTTAAAAAATGAAAAAAAAAAAAATAAAGACCAAGCAGAAATATTCTGCATCCTAGAATTGCTCCTCCTTTTACTTATAAATTTTGCCCCTTAATCTGTGTGTGACATTTTCTCCCTCTGGTCTGATTTAACCACTTGGAGAGGAGGAGAAGCTAAAGAGAGTTATGTCTCCAAAACAATGTGTATCCTTCTATTTGGCACAGAGATTTGGTGTGAGAAGCCAGCAGGAACAGGACTCTCCACATGTTGTAGAGAGATGTTCATGGAATCCATATCTCAGCAGGCAAGAGGGAGAAGAATTCTCAGAGAGCACAAATCCAGCCATGGGTATTCCAGGTCACAGACAATCAGGCAGCAGATATACATGGAAAGTCACTGCATCTTGACCTTCTTTAATGTCTTGAAATTTTTTAATGTCTAGCAATGAATCAAATGTGCTCCATAATGTTTGAAAAAGAGAAGAGGAACCTCAAAGCCCAAGTAAAGACATGTGCTACAAAAACTCATTAGTAACACCAAAGAGAATTAAATTAACACAGCTGAGGCTTGAACAAGGTTTGAAATCTGAGTTTTAAAAAATACAGATGCAAACAGCTCTGAGTGTTAGGAATTATATTTTGAATTATTTTCGATCTATAGCCAGGGTTTCTCAAGGAGGATGTGGGAGAGCCAGAAAACAAACAAACAAACAAGCAAACAACAACAACAACAAAACAAAATAAAACAACAACAAAAAAACAACCAACCAACCAAAAAAAAAAAACAACAACCCAGTGCTTTAGCTCAGATTAATAATTAAGCACTACTTAAAATTCACATGCCAGTTCTCAGACCCTGTTTTTAATTTAGAAGGATAGATGAATTACAGAGTGCTAAATACAAAATATGCAAAAATACAAAAAAATGCAAAAATACATCAGAAACTGTGATATTAGGTAAGCAGTAGGAATGATCAATGGTCCAGCACTGGATCTTTCTCAGGACCTGTTTTGTTTAGCAGGAAAGAAACAGCCATATTTTCTAAGTACTTGCCTTTGCCTGCCCCTGTCCTCTTTCGTGTAAAGATCAACTACAGAAATAGTACAAATTGCAGGGTTTGGTCATCAGCTATTAAAAATAAAGAGCAATCATTGGCAGGACCTTGTTTTGGAGTAGAACTGGACTATCTATGGATGGCTGATGATGTTCTCCTCAGCCATTCTCCCTACCCATACTGCCCAAATGCTGATCTTTTGTGCCTTACATTATAGTATTTCAGTATTGTGCCTGCACATTGTAGTATTTAAATCATCACTGTATATAGTAAAATAGAATATCTAGAAGCAATTTATACTGTTGATCAGCATCATGCTCTTTGACTTAGCCAAATGACAAGGGACCTTAATAGCTCTCCCTTGATAGCCGTCATGAAACAGGGCTTTTCCACCTACCAAATATCCCTTCTCACCTCTTGCCATCTCAGCCCCATATGGACAGAGTGTTAGCATGCACTGTTTTCAGTAACACCCTTCCCACTGGAGTTTGTCGGTGTAGGAGGGAAAGAGCAAGCATGAGAGAGAAATGTGGATTCCAAAGCATGATGGTGCCTAGCTGCAATGTCATACTGAAGAGACATCTGGAGGTGGTGGGCTTTTTGTCTTCTGAATGCTCCTCTGTGAGCTGATGACTGAACCTCTGTTTGAACACAAGAGAAGGCAAATGGTAAAGCCGAGAAGTGACAGCTCAGCCCAGGATAAAGTCTTGGTGGTCACATCTTTCATTTTCTATTCAGATCACCGTTTACAAACTTCCTGAGCAACAATTCCAGATTGCAAAATTACATTCAATGTCCTCCCTTTCATTTGGGTTGGCAGAATAACGGTCATGAGTGAGTCTGTCAGAGTGAGTACCACTTATTTTGCTCACTCTGACAAATAAAGAGCTAATCTGATGCTGTAGGCTCTGTCACCTCTATCAAATCTCATTTCGTCTTCAGTTTGTTGGCAGTTATAAATGGTTGCTTTTCAAAAGGTTCTGTCTTGAATATGTGAATTTGGAGCTTTACATCTTTTACTGAGATGTTGACATGCAGCTTAGAGCATGGACTAATGATTGAATCTTCTTTTTGCATATATCATGTTTTGCACTGGGCTGGTTTGGGGAGGGCTCTTCACATATGCACTTGTTTAAACATATTCAGTTCAATGTGAGTTGTGCAATCTTAAAATAGACTGTAGCTTTTTTATTATTTCATTCTTTTTTTTTCTTTTTACTTTCCTTTTTTTTTCTTTTTATTTTCCTTTTTTTTTTTTCTTGGTAATGCAAAGAATGTCAAATTAGAAGAGTCAGCTTTAACTTTAGTGTTGCAATGGAGTTCCTTTTAACTTGTCTCAGTCCCGTGAGTACCCTGTCACCTTAATTTCTGTTTAGAGTAAGACAGGTTTGCAGCACTCTTCTCAGTAATTCATCTCTGAAATAATGTTGACTTGGGGCCTGGTGTCTATCTTGAAGTATAATAGTGCCATTTACTGTTAAAAGTGGCATCAAGAGATTTTTTTCTTTTGACACATTTGCAGTGTCTCCATAGAACTAAATATTCTTCTGCAAGTTACAGGATTGGGCCCTGATCCTGCTAGCAATTTCTGCAAGTGAAATATTTTAAACCTGAGGTCTTTTGGTCTGTGAATTTTATAGGAAAAGGGATATTTACAGCAGCTTGTGGCTTATAATACCTTATAAAACTTGCTTATTTGATAAATTGAACTTTTCCCTTTCTTTGGCTTTTTTTGGTTTCTCTATCTCCAGGTTATCTTTTTTTTTTTTTTTTTTTTTTTTTTTTTTAACATTTTATAACCCTGATGTTTCATTTTTTGTGACTGATACTTTCTTGATCAAGTTAACACCAGTGTCATCCTCAAATCACAATGTTACCACTCATATTTCCATTGCAAATGTGATTACAGCTCTTTTCTCTAAATCAGCATATCACATAAGTCAAATAAGGACTGATAGCTTTATGAGAAGATCTCAATTTGATAAACTAATTCATCTTTCATCTGAAATTTTGCAGATTTAATCTCGACTGTGCCCTGTCCCCCAAAGAAAATTCGTATGCTTTAATGAGCAGGCGAAGCCAATGATATTACCCATGTTCAGTGGCTTTTAGGGATGTTCACCAAGGAAAATCTGCATCACTAAAAATACTGCATCTTCACTCTTATCCATACCACACATAGCTATTTCCAATGTTAAAGCACATCTACAAACACAACAGGAAACTAAAACACAATGGGAAACTATTACCTGTCCACTGAGCTGACAGTTTGTGATTGAGTTTATTGCAAGAACATCATTCTATTTCTGAGCATCTTTGTTGTAATTACCAACATTCAGAATCAGAAGTGTCATACTTTACAAAACCAGGCATTCTCTGTCATTTCATGTCTCTCTCAGAATGGATATAAAATCTGTGTTTTAGTTATCGAGGTTTCTGTCATACTGAGAGCTGTTGTTTTAGGTTTCCTTGTTGATTGTTGCCCTGAATTAAAGAGGCATTTTTTCTTGTAAATCTCCCCCTCCTTTCTTTTAAGGATTTCCTGAGATACACAAAGATTTTTTTTTCCCCGTCTTACCTTCCACCTCCTGCTCTGATGTGCCAGAGAAACATAACAGTTTTTTCATAGACAATATTATCTATCTTCCTTTAATGAAATGGGAAGGAAATAATGCAGGTGCTTTAGAAGCCTGTTACTTCTAACAAAATAATAATTTTAAAAGAGTTTTACTTTTTTTTTATATCTGTTTCTGCCTCTGTAGAGATAGGTCCTATCTTTTCTAGTGTCATATGCAGGTAGGAGACAATAACCCCTTTACTTCCCCTCTCTCTTCAGTGCTGGGTGTTTATCACATCTTCTAGCCTTCTCTAGCTTTGCTTTTGTCTTTCTGTTTATCCAGTCCTTTCTAGTTTATCTTATTCATCTTAAATTTGAACTTGATAACAACATGGCCGCCATTAGTTTCCCTATTCCTTCCCTCCCCTCCTTTTTTAACTATTCAGGCTATAATAATGTGAACTGTGTCTTCTCCTAGTCCATAATGGAAATCCACTCTTGAATGTTCATTGTTGGTACTGTATAATGACAAGAACATTTATGTGTGAATATATACAGACATATGAACCACAGGGAAATAATTCAGACTTTGTATAACAAGATGCAACTCTGATCATTAAAAAAATTCTTACACCTATTCCAATCTGTATTTATTTCAGACTATCCTAATTCTCATTTACACCATGTATATCTCACTGCATTCTATCACTGTGAACATAAATTATTTTCAGGTACCAATTGCTGCACCGCCATTGTTGCACAATAATATAAATTGCTCAACTATGCTTCCAGCACAGGATGAAGTGAGTATAGTGTAAATGGCAAGCATAGTCATTTATTTTTCTTTATAGCCAAGCCGGCTCACTCATCCTTAGTTTAAACGATAGTTCAAGCTGTGAAACAGTTGTTATTACACTCATCATTTTTATTATATAGGAAACAGTCCCTATGGTTAATTGGATTTGGAAAATTTGCTGAGCATTCAGGTGAACCTCCATGAGTCCTAGCAATATTGTGCTACCACACAAATCTCTGTCAGCTGTCCACTTTCTAACTAAACCTTCAATTTCCTGGAGATTTGAGTCCAGAACTGAGAAAAACTACATGAAGTCTCTTTGGATGTAATTATTGTAATATATATTAGAGAGGCTGATGAGATTCTTTGGACTCTGTCACTAATAAAAATTCACAAAATATATAGCAAGATTGATTTACTTTTCAGATTAGTATTCTGCTTCCTTTCCTTAATAGTCTGTATGTGTGAGAAGGCACTTGTAGATGTCTTAAGTTGGACTTCTAAAAATCAGTTTTCACCATTCTTATTCAAGATATATCAGCCTCACCGTGGGACAGTGTTTCTGAATGTGTTGCCTTGCCCATGGGGAAAAAAAAAAAAAAAAGGCGGGAAGGGAAGGGAAGGGAAGGGAAGGGAAGGGAAGGGAAGGGAAGGGAAGGGAAGGGAAGGGAAGGGAAGGGAAGGGAAGGGAAGGGAGGGGAAGGGAAGGGAAGGGAAGGGAAGGGAAGGGAAGACTTGATACTTTCAGTTAAGTTTGGTGGGTCTTGGATGAAGACTTTAGGGAAAAGCACTATACAAAACGGCAGACAGATGAGAATCTTTCTTTCCCTCTCTCTCAGAATAATGAAAAATAGTCTTAGCAAATAATAAAAGCCTTCTATGACTTTCTCAACTATCCTCACTTCAGGAAACTGGTGAAAAGAAGATGTGGTCTTCTGAGGGAAGCAAAACCAGAAGCATAAGTAAATTAAATTGTTCTCTTAATGTTAACCTGCCTAATCAGTAGTGTATGACTGAGATCTATATCCTATAAAAATGACATCCTCCACAATACAACAGGGATAGTTTAAGCTACCTTAAATCACTCAAACTGCAATACATCTGAAATGTTAATTAAGCAAGTATTTTATCCTCACCTCTGCTCTGCTGGCTTTAGTGAAAGCTTGTCTGCCAGGGAAAACTCTCTACAGGTACTGCCAATTCTGTTTGAAGTTGGTGATCTGGGTTTGGCTCATAACATTCACAGTAGATTTACCTGAAAGATCAATAAAAGAGTGTTCAAAGCAAGATTGGCTTCATAGAGCCTAGGATTTTATTAATTTATATAAACTTCCTAAAACTTTTGCTATAAAGAAAAAAGGAAAAGCTTGAAAATATTCACATTGTGCAGCAGGGTAATGAATATGATATAGCAAAGTTCTGGAATTAGTTTCTCTTCACACACACAAAAAAAACCACCCTCAAAACAGTACACATATAAGAACGATAAGATGCTACAAACACAGATGAGATTTTCAAATGTAACTGGAAATTCAGATGTCTCAAGTTGTGACATCTCAACAGGTCCTCATTTCAGGGCATTGTAAGCACCCTATCTTGGCAGCACATCTTTAAAGTGTCTCATAGAAAGCACCCCAAAATATCCTTAACTATATGCTTCCCTGGAAAATTTTTATCATGGCAAGTCCTTGATTGAGAATTGTATCTTCTGTTATTGATGTCATGAGATAGATCTTTCTAACAGAATAAATCTAAAAGCAAATTTCATTCCATATTTTTAAATGAGATAGTATGCCTCAATGTGGCACATGCTGATGTCTTTTTTTTTTTTTTCCCCATGGTGTATAGTTTAGTACAATATAAAACCAGAATTTAAAAACCAATCAAGCAACCAGCAAGACTTTGATCTTTAAAATGCTGGAATTATCTTTAATCAGAGGAGATTCATAAGTAGTAGTTGAATTAAAGGTGGAATTACTGTTTGGCTTTGTTCATTTAAGTTTCTCTGTTCTTCCCACTAACAAAAAAAATTGTCTCAAATATCTCCTATATTCTTTGAGAGGGATTTGTAATAGGCAGTCTTCAACTTCAGAATTGGGTTAATCTTCCAGAGCTTTAGTGCCAGCACTGTAAGTAGATCTGTGAGCTTGGAGACCCTTATCAGTGAGAGTATTTGAAACTCTGGGAATGTATGTTCCCAAGCCCACAGTGAACTGCCTCAAAGAGCAGAAGAAAACAGTAAGTCTGGATGGAGAATTCTTTGGTTTTGTGTTCCTAGGGAAAAACAGGTTGTTTTCTTCTGAAATCCTGCTTCTTTACATTTATTTATTTGTTCTCACACACTTAATAATTCTAATAATGGAAGAGGGGTTGCTGTTGTTTTATTTATTTTTAAATTAGAATAAATGGAAAAATACATCAAAATTCTCAAAATGGGTTAAAAGTTTAATAGAAAATGATACTTCTCTTATAGATCTGTCTGAGTAATATGAAAGTTGTGACAGAGAGCTTAGCAGTTTTGGTATGATCCAGCAGAGGAAAAAGGGTGTGCCAAAGCCCATAGACTCATGTCCCCTGATTCTTCAGTTACAGCAGAGCACCCTTTTACTTTCTTTCTCTTGCTACACTGTTCAGGTATGTCTCACACATAAATATATATGTATATATTAAAAAGGCTCAACTCAGCTTCTGTCAGAAGAAAGTTACTTTTCCCTGCAATTCAATAAATCCTTCTTTCTTGAGTGGCCAGCTTCACTGTCAAACCATTAAAGGATGAGTTTTAGTAATGATAAATTCACACTTAAAAGCATGTTCAGAAACACTTTGATGCCCTTTGTCAGATTTTAAAACAAAAACATTTCTTACCCTCCATACTAGAAATGCAATATAGTTTAAGAAAAATGTCCAAAAAATACCAAAATGATGGCGTGACACATGAATAGACCCTTATTGACCCTGTTCCTTCCCAAGATCTCTTATTCATGAAGAGACCAACAGACAGAACCTTCATTCCCCACAGCATCACCAGTTTAATGTTTTTTATTATCAAGTTTGCTGGCATTGTTCATACACCACTGGAAAGTCCTCTAGTCTCTGAGTTTAAAACTACAAGAGTTAGAAGTCATATTTTTATTGGTACTACCATGACACAAAAGACCAATAAAGACAAAGTGAAGTTGTCTACAT
Organism: Cygnus atratus; assembly: GCF_013377495.2. Lineage (NCBI taxonomy): Eukaryota > Metazoa > Chordata > Aves > Anseriformes > Anatidae > Cygnus > Cygnus atratus. Next base: position 4,770,897 of record NC_066364.1, read on the forward strand.
GTCTGAGGAGAAAGAAAACTGCCTTCTATGCACTTCACTGTCATTATAGATACTGCATGATGTGACCTTCATCCCATTCAGTCACAAAGGCAAAAAAAAAAGTAAGTATGGGTTATGCAAAGGAGGACTGCTTTAAGGAAGTTTTCAGGAAACAAAACAAAACACAAACACTGGTCTATAGAAGGGAAGGTGAGACGTGAAGAAGAGGGCTTTTAGTGAGGAGGTGTTATTTTTCTTTTCAGTTTTTGTTCCTTTTTCCTTTTTTTTCGTTTTCTGAGTTTCCAAAGAAAGTAGCAGGTGTTTGTTCACTTTCCAATCCCTGTGAACCAAGCTCTGTTGAACCTAGTCCTCCAAGTCTTTTGTTAACTGAACCCTGCTGGATTTATCTTGCCTTACTTAGCACAGGCTATCTGGGTACTTTCACTCTTTACATGGTTATGGCTGTAATTCTGCATAGGGCTTTACTGCACCATAACAGGATATAAAACCTTCTCATATATAATTAAAAAAAAAAAAAAAAGAGAGAGAGAGAGAGAGAGAAAAAAAGAAAGAGAAGAAAAAAAAAAAAGAGAAGAGAATGAAAGCAAAGAATGAAAAAACCATCATCTGTGAATAAAGGTTTTTATAAACAGCATAGCATTACATTCTGCCTGACTGTTCCTTCTGACAGTCCAACACTGGAAAAATAACTATTCCCATTACCCCTTTGCAAGGAAAGGTCTAACTGAGGCACAGTGAACAGCAGTTTAACATTTCTTGTTTTTCCTTTTATTTGTGGGTAACTGGGATTGCTGCTCTTGTAGCTGCAAAGTAGGGCAAAGTAACCCACTGATGCAATTTCCATAAAGAGAGACCCAGTAAGAACACTCTTAATAGACATCCAAAAAGAAGGGATAGCTAAAGGTCCCTTAAGAAAACACAAAACCACATCATGATTGAGTTCTGATAAAGGTGTAAGTCACTCAAACTCCTACTGCTGCACAAGAAAAGAAACAAAATCACTATGAGTTCTCCATGCATGCTCCTTGGGATAAGCAGAAATCTTTATAACTTATCTAAATACATTATTTGACTCTTAATATACCCGGTCATATTAAAACATGCTGAGAGATGGGTCTGAGAATACAAGGAAGGCAGCGTAGGAACAGGAATATAAAGATAGAAGAACGGCATTTTTCAATTCATTGTTTTGGGAGATAGGAAAAGGGAACAGGCTGCAGGAAACTTTTATCAACCATGTGATGTGGCAGACTATATGAAAGGACATATCCTCTGCACTGAGTTGTACAGTCTAGAATAATTGTTGATGCCACAGTACATCTCTAATTCTTCTGCCATGATGTTGGCATGTATATGACATATATTACAATGAGTTTGCTAGAGAAAGGAGGAAGAAAAAAATACATATGCCATTTCTAAAATTTTGAAAAATAACTGTAATGAAGAAGGTACCTGTGGATTAGAATGTATTTCAGGAATCTAGTATCTGGTTACGTCTGGATACATCTAGTATCCTGTATCCCTGTCATGCCTTTTCTGTATATTGCTTAGCTGAGATTCGTGTTTCTACAGTGACTTCCCCAGTTCTCTATACTAGAAATATAAGCAGCTCTTTCTGAACCGATCCTTCCACCCAGTTCTTTCTCAAGCCCTATTTATCTACTGTCCTCCCACCAGGAAAGACAAAGAAAGAGGCTTGAGTATCATCCTGTGATCAACCCGACTTGTCTAAATGCTTCCAGCCATGGGTTTGGGCCTTGTTAGCTATTACGTATACAATATAGGGGTTAACACAATATAGGAACCATTTCCAAGTGACAGGTGGGATGCAGCCACTCTACTTTCAGGGGAAAGAGTATATAAGCATATGGATGCAAGCTGTCTCCTCCCAGCTGGTCTCCAGGACAGAGAACAAGCCCTGGTCAGTCTTTGTTTGGGAACATACAGAAGGGAAGAATTCTAGCAGCAAACAACTTGGGGAGCAGATGTGGTTTCTTAGCATTAACTAATCATTACAGTTTCTAATTATGTGTTTACAATTACAGCTATGTGTGCTTCTAGTTGACTATATTCTTTTAAAATTAAAAGAGATGACTCATTTTACATAGAAAATATTCACAGGGGCATTTTCAGATGCTTTCTAATCTGTGATTATGTTTCTGTGACTGCATCTCTGTCTTCTTAACTGTGTATCTTTCTCACAAGCATGTTAGCCCTTAATCTTTTTTTTTTTTTAATAATTTTTATATCTACCACAATTCAGTAATCAGTTTATAGGTTTTAACCTTTTCTAACAGATTAGCTTATTTTCCCAGTTTTCACACTTTTGTTAGACCTATCCACACTTCTATAGATCTTCCTGTGCAACAAAATAGTTGACATGGGTAAAACAGCTATGCATAATTGATGGGTTTTCTTTTTAATAAATAAGGTGTCTGTCCAGTTGTTAAGGAGGCTGGATTAGTGGGAACTGTATTTTTTAGCTTCAGTGCAGAAGAATATAAAAGGTAAATCTCATATGCTTGATAAGTCATAATTTCTTTGGAAAGTAAATTGTGGTTGAAATATCCTTTAAAAAAAATAAAAATCTGCTGTACATAAAAGTTTCAGAATTGACAGGCTTGATCCACCATTCATTTCACAGAAACAAAAAATGCCAGTAGAAGGAAAAAAAAAAAAAAGTGAAAGTTTTCCTGCTGTCAATGAGACAGAGGTGACTGTAAACAATAAGATGCCTTATAGCTATTCTCAAACAGGAATCAAAGCTGTAATTAAACATAAAACACTGTCAATGATAGGCCCTTTAATGTAACATATCTCAGTTGCTTTTCCTCTCTCTATCAAATATATTGTCAGACAAAAGCTGAGTGACTGAAAAGAACAAGAGAAGAAAGACTTGTACTGAAGACATTTCTTGCTCTTATTACAAACTTATTACAAATTATTCAGTTGCAAATATTCTTGACTAGAAGTTGGAGCAGAGAAAATTACATAAGTTTGATGGCATCCATCCTACTGAATTGTGTTGTGTGATGTAGGGCTGTGGATTGAGCTGAACTCTAGGAAAAGGCAGTTCCAAGCAGCCTTCAAAACTGGTACTTGTTCTGTTCATCCCTTGGGCTGACTTCTCCTCCAGTATAAAGTAGGTGTGGAATTAGAGAAGGCACTTGTGCAAAACTGTATCTTCACATTTCCAAGTTGTTTCATAACACAAATGAATGGATTCTGGGTGGATGGCAGTATTATCCCAAAACTGCAGGTCCAGACAACATTGTTTCATGAATACACACCAAGTTCACACACACAAAAGAGAACAAAGTAAAGGGAGGACTGGAAGTCAGAGGCAACTCTCACGCAACACCTACCTGAGCTAATCAAAAGGATCCACAACTTTTGCACATGCCTTGATCAGCTGTGCAATGCCTCAAGCCAGAATCCAGCCTATATATGTAAACAAAGAGGGAGCCCTGAGCAAGTACTAGGAAACAGGACAGAGGATTTGGTATGAAGACCTACAGTTCTTACATGGTGTCATATAATTCTCTTCCTGCAGAATTTTCTACTTGCAAATCAGAAGATAGTCCTTCAAAATCTGAGTCACTACCCTGCTGTAAGGCTAATGTTATATCATTCAAAAGCTACAATGATGAGGTAAGCATATAGACAAAGGATAACTCATCCATCAATCAGAGGGTAGAATGGCAGTTAAAACTGAGAAATCTTTATACAAAATAAAAACAACCTTTCATTTAAATTGCAAAAGAAAAAGGGGTCAGAAGGAAAAAAACAAACAAAGAAACAAAAAACAAACACTTTTCCTAGTTAATTCAGAAAGGATCTACTTCAGGATATGACCCTAGATAAACTACCTTTAACAGAGAAGATATTTGCCAACTACTTCTACTTTCAAGAACAGTAGATATAATGAAGCTTGGTTTCTTATGGCTTGAAGTGACAAGTTGGGACTTTCTGAGGTCCGATAGTGCAAGCACCACGATTTTCCCACTGGTGGGCTATGTAGTTCCTCTTCCCTGCAGACTCTAATATACACAATAAGTTTGAACTGCAGCCATCCCTAAATGGAATAATAAAAAAAAAAAACGGATTTTTTCCTTTACTGAGCTAGCCAATGACATTTCTTGTAATTTGATGTCTTGATGTCACTGAAGAGTTGTCAGTCTCTCAAATTATGTTGACCGTGAAAGCATGCACATACACACACCCTCAGATGAACTGCATAAGCCACAGATTCTTATTAGAACGAGGCTTAAAATATGAGGTGAGTAAAAGTCCAGAAACTGCTTCAGGGTGAAAATAACAGCACACAGATCTCTTGTTTCTTTGCATCCTGGGGCAGGAAACACCCCTGAGGGGCTGTGGTCTGTGAAGGACTCACGATGGAGCAGAAGAAAATGAATAAGAAACAAAGAGCTAGACTGCACTGCCCATATGACTCCAACCTCCTGTGCTACCCACTACATCACCAGAAGAGTTGGGATGGACTAAGTATAGCCCATTTTCCTTAGTCACTGCTGTTGTCCCCAAAACAGGGACTGAGAGTGATTCTACATAGCTGCTTCTCATCCATCCTGTTTTATTGCTGGCATGTTCTCTGGCTCTTGTGATCTGTAGCAAGAATAAAACTTCTAGACAGAGCCTAAGCCTGACTTGGGGACAGCACACACATCCCATTCCTTATGGGACACGTGGACCAAAATGCTTCAGGTTTGGCTTCTGTCTTTACCTGATACTACAATATATAACAGCATGCTTTGCAACTCCAAAGACCACTGCGTGACTGTATGTTGAACACATGAACTATTTCTTAGTTTCATTCCAACAAACACCATTTTGTCATGATGTCTTGCCTAAACTTCAGGTTCTCTTCCAGAAGGAGGAGGTTTTGTAGATCTGAGTTGTACCTGGGAGTTCAAGCTGAAGTCTTCAATATTCTAATGCAATTCAAAAGGCACAATTTACCTTTGTTTAGACAACCAATCTGAGTCTTAATTTACTATAATAACAAGAGGTTTGACTTCGAGTGCACTTTCAGACAGCTAAGTTTGGAGTTAAGTCCACTTAGTTTTGTTAAACCTTAGATTAACAGTCTCCTGGGGCCATTTATAAGTCTAGCAACAAATTTTAATTTTATATTGGTAATAATAATATTTGTCATAGTGCTTTGCTTACTGAATTCCCTCTACAGATCTATGCTCTAACTTTTTTAACTCTACATTTCTTTCTTCTTCTTCTGAAAGCTACAGGACTGATTTGAAAAACAGTCAAGGACTCCAGATTCCTCAACGACCCTTCAATCGCCAAGCTTCACAGAAACAGATCAACTGCTTCAGCTAACAAAAAAGCTGCTCCACAGTCAGAATCTACCTGTGGGTGACCCGTTCGGTGATAATCTGGAGCTGATTAATACAGCGGTGCACTAAAGGTCGGGAGGGAGGTGGCTCGGGGGCATAGTGTGGCAAACAGCTAGAAAGGAGGGACTTGGAACTGATGGGAGGAGGTTCATGGATCTGGTGGAGCCAATGAAACGACCCGTCTACGACATGTCTGGTGGGGAACCCGGCAGATAACAAAGACTGGACTGTCTACTTACCACAAGCGCCCCTAGAGCCACAGGAATTAGATATCCTGGGATGTGTAACAGCAACAGCATGTGTAAGGTTTAATTGCTCAGGCGAAAAACCAAATCATGAAACAAATGGTCAACACCACACTTGCTCCTTATTGCCATGCATCTCTTTGCTGTAATTATACAAAACTATAATAGCATCATTCCTTGCGCTAGGAGCCGCTCTGCTCGGCTGTGGGATCGACTGTGGAACGGATGCCCCTAGGTGCACCCCGAGCATTTTTCCTCAGAGAGGTCTCCGCTCTTAGCCGCTCACCATCGGAGTAGACAAGGACCTCCTGAAGCTGCGGACAAATTATTTTAAGTGATATTTTCTTGTGGTATGAATGAGAAGTGCAAGAGGCCTCTTTGCATGATCGTGTGATTGTGCTGTGTGAGTGAGAAGCAACATCTCTGTGAAGCAACATTCCTAGCACTTAGTGGCTTGTTGATTGATGTAGATTCTAGTAGGCACGCTACTTTACAATCGTAATTCCGCATGTGATTATGTCTGAGGGTCTCTAACCAATTTTATGACAGATTCGGGCGCGTGGACAGCACGTGGGGCTGCAGGGAAAGTATATGTAGTAGTGAAAAAGGGCAATAAATGTCTCCTTGTTCAAGAGCCATCAGGAGTCCTTGTCTTTCATCCCTTCATCTACCTGATAATATTTTCCCCCTACACAATTACACCGGTCACCTTCTTTCTAATTACGATCCCAGTAGACTTGTAGCAATGTGTTTTGAAAAGTTCTCAACAACAACAATTTTTTTTCCTCTGAAGTAGCATAAAACATGCACATTACACTCTGTTTTGATTGATTGATTAACCTCACTGCAGTGTATAGAATAATGTGCTAAATGTTACATATGCCCTTAGTGGGCAATTTCAGGAAATTATTAAAATGTGGTTCTTTTAGAAGGTTTGGTAATGTAAGTCAAAGAGACACTTAACAGACCCAATGCTGATTAGTGTGGGTGACCACAGTATACTCGAGTCTTTGATATTTCTTGGCTTTTTCTTGGTTTCCCGGAGGCCCTTTGGACAAAGCAGAAAAGATGGCTGAGACACCCTTGGCCTTCTGGGAAACTCAGTGACATTTAAAGGCTGCTGGGGCCTATTCTGCTAATATCTAAACTAATTAAAATCAAATCATAATTGTAGAAGCTTGTTCACCAGAATTCTAATAAGCCTCGGAGCAGTACATGCTGCATGCTGCTGTGCTAAAGGCTGTCTCAGCTATGTGAGAAGGGTTTTACTATACAAAGAATTGTTCCCAGCAATTTTTCTCAATCTCACAACCAACTTCTTATATACAAAATGTCACTTCAAATGTAGGATGAAGACTTGCTCCAACATGTCTTTTTCCATATACACTGAACACATTTTGCTGTATTATGTAATAAGATATTTGTCAGGGCATGGCAGACTTATGTATATCAGCTGTGTCATTATTAAGAATAAGTGTGATACCCTGCATTGAACTTCAACCTCACATAACCCCAAAACTATTTCTGAAATTATAGTTGACACCCAAGGAGACAGAACAGTTAAGAAGTTGGAACACCTACCAAACAGCCATTATTAGGTTCCAGAATTAGGTTCCTTTTTTTCTTGTTTCATTCCCTGTGTAGCATGGACATTTCCTTCAAAATTATAGGATTTAAAGACAGCATATAGTCATATAAACCTATAATTTGAATAATGGATGCAGATAATTTCCTCCCAGTTCAAATCTAGATCCCTAGAAATAGTAGAAAGAAAGGTGTTCAAAGGTAATCAGAAGAAGAGAAAGGCTCGTTTTCCTGGTGAGAACTCCTCAACAGGGAAAAAAAATGACTGAGGAAGGATGTGGCAAACATTCATAGCATGGAGAAAGTAACAGAGAATGATCATTCATTTTTATAACAAATGAAGATGGACACACAAGGAGATTACCAGTCAGCAAGTTTAAAACAAATAAATACTAACTCTTTCACACTTCACGGTTAAACTGGGGAACTCACTGCCATAGGCTCCTGTAAGCATGTTCAAAGAAGAATGAAGTAAATTAACAATACTTCAGATGAAATCCTGAGTTCAAAAAGCCTCAACACCAATAACGGCTGGAGGCTGCAAGAATGTGTTGTGGGAAGGATCACTCTTATATTCTCTTTCTTATATTCCTCTTTAAGCATCTCCTGTTGGACACTGCTGAGGACTAGTATGTGGGCGTTTTCTCTGATGTGAGACATGCGTTTACTTTCTTAAGAAATCAGTGACACACTGGGGCATTTAAATCCTATTTATTTCAACAGAATAACTAAATACACCAAATGTTTAACTGTCTAAATTTTTTGGGTGAAAAACAAATCAAATTACAAGCAGAAAGAAAACTTCAGACACAATCCAGAGTATGCAAATATTGCAGAGCAAGATTAATGAATGCAGGAGATCTCACAAAGTAAAAATTTCAGCACTCATTACACCCTTATTGAAGGCAATGAGAATTTCATTATAGACTTCACTAGAATCAGAAGAAGGTCTGAAATGAAGCTTTGTTTAAAAAGCCTTTAGTTCCGTCAAAATTGTTTTCTGTTCCACAAACGTCCATCTCAGACAGTGAGAGAGCTTTTGAGGGTAAGTGTCACAACTAAAGGTAGTTAACCCAGTTGGAAATCTGTTCTCACGTAGCTATTGGAAAGATGGTGATTTTGTAAGACACAGAGCAGGAGGGGATAGGTTTTATATATTCCATCAGTTTTCAAACAAACGCAGCAAGGGCTCAATATGCAAGCAATGTCTCCACTCATGTCGAAACTGAAGATCATTGATAATTTGTTAGCACAGCCCGGTGCAGTATTGTAAATGACAGGGGCATTGGGCTGAGCTGAATGAGCATTATGTGCCTGCTGATGAAGTATATGTCTGTCAACTCAACTTTGAGTCTGACAGGTCTATTTTTTTTTTTATTTTTATTTTTTAACATCTGTGTGTTCAGTGTCACTATGACTGCACACTGAAATACCTGTGTCAGATCAATAAGACACTCTAACAGCTAAGAAGTGCAGCATAAGATTGTAACAAATATTGAAGGGTATAGGAAAAGCTTATTAATATTTAGTAAAACTAATCTGTTTCTCATTAGCCAAAATATGCACATCCAGCCCTTTTGGGGAGACAGCTTTGAAGATTCACTAAGTTGAGATGAGGTTTTCTACACTATACGTACCATGCATATTCTCTGTGGGCTAAATCTTATTCCATAATTTTGAAGCCAACCTTTGAGATTTGGGAGATCGTTAGAGGGTTTGTGTATGTTTTCTTCATTCTGTTTTTCCAGATAGACCAAACTTAGTCACTTTATAGATGGGAATTCAATTTAAATAATATGACTTTGCTAACATTACATTTTGAATTTATCTTTATTAAGGCTGCATTTTAATTTCATTCCATGTATCCTCATTAAGCAACTGTTTGCTCCCTCAGGCATTTTTTTCAGGCTAACTTTTAATCTACCTATTGGTACTCAACACTGTAAAAGTTAAAGCTTATTTGAATTTTTATTCAGAAATCTGCTAGATTTTTCCCCTTTGTAGAACTATAGGCATTCAGGGGCATGATTACACTTTTGCTGGAGATGTTCTATTTACCCTGTATAATTTGATAAATATTAAATTGAATAACATATTTATAATAAAGTTTTGTAGGCAAAGCCCTAATCTCCAAAAAATTACATATTTGTACAATAGTATTTTATTTTGCATTACTATTAGCAGAATCTCAGTCTAATCAGCTGTCTGAGATCCTTTCACTGTAACATGTAAATGTGAGATAGACATTGAAATTACCAGCAAGGGGCCCCAAAGGAGTTGTATTTTACTTGTACCTATTGTTTCTGATGACTGAGTATTTCACACATAACTTTAGGATGACAACTGATGGAAGAAAGTCTGACAAAAGAGAGAAAGTCATTGACAAGGGGTTGTTTTAAGGCATGATGTGATTTTTTTTTTGTACGTAAAGAAATGGCAGAACTTGCAATAAATGCAAAAGTCTTTTTAATTTTTATTATGGTACACTCAAATAATAACTTTTTCTTGTGCCATATGCAATACTTACCAAGTTTAGGAATAGTCATTTGACTGAAAGAATGGGAAAGCCAGACAAATCTGGGGGAAGTAATGAAAGCACCCAGCACTAGTTAAGGTTGCAAAGCAAGTTAATTGTGTCTGGGGACATGGATCTAACTTTCATGTTTTCTCACCTAGTACCCTCATCACCAACTCCGTTTTTCTTTAGCTGCAGTGGCTGTTATTTAAACTGAGTCCTGTGGCTATGCTGTCATCAGGCAAGTTGGGACATATATATGTCAATGTGCAGTAATAGTGGGTGAGCTATCATTCTTTGGTTTTCATTCTTTCCTTCCTCCTCCATTGCCAACATTTCCGTACATACATTCCAGTTCAGGTCATCATGTATTTCCCTAGAGAAACAAAATTGTTGATCCTTGGTTTGATATAATCCTTCATTCCCAGAACTTGCATAGACAACAGGTATTGACTGCTCTCATACTAAGTTACTGTTTAGAAATATTTCTCTAGATCAGCATTTGTTGTTTTGAAAAGCTGGGTGCTACCTTCAGCAAAAAAATAAATAAACCTGCTAAAGTAGGTCAGGAATCAGAACCAAAAAGGCTGCTCAAGGCAGACTCAGATCTGTAGGTATTTGCAATTTTAACTCACTGTTGTTCAATGTACAATAAAGCTTATAGGTGTACAGCACAAACAAGTAACCAGTAAAAAATGCTTATATTATAGGTGGCTGCATGTGTCTTAGTTATTTCTGCTTGTTGAAATCTAAATAAAAATGCATACAACAATAGTTAACTATGAGTAGATATAAAGTAAACAAACATAACATGATCTGGAAATTGCATAACTAATATACCTAATACATACAATCAAGGAGCAGAAGCAGATTCAAACAAATGTCCCTATCTGATATGGAAGTCACATAACTTTAAATCTCAGGTGACTAACAAATTCCTTCAGCCAATCTGTACGCTGAAGAAAAGTAAGCATTTGCTCCAACTCCCTATTGGACTAGACTGGCAGTTCACATATCCAGAATAATAACTTCTATTAGAAGTACTGGATCTCTAATAGAAAATTTACACTGACTTGTGCTAGACAAGGTACCTGAGATCTGGTTCAATGTTGCCAAAATACTGTCCACAATGCCCAAGCTGAAGATGAGACCTTATGGGCTACCAGTAGGAACCTAATGGGGGACATCTTCATTCATCCTATTTTGTCTTCTTGACAGATCTCAACAAATGCATGAAATTGCTGGAAGTTGAGTCAAAAGCCTTCACTGTATTCAGACATGAATCCTAAGCTGGAGGTCATTTTGTTGTTGTTGTTGTTGTTCATTCTTTTTCTTTCCTTTTAAGAATATATGTATTGTTATTTTATGTGTATATGTAATTTGTGTATGCAATTATTATTTTTTTTCCTTTGCAAAATTCTGACTCTGCTTTGAAGACACTGAGGTGAAAAATGAAACAAAAACATGATCTTTGACTTTAAATGTTCATGCTTATGAATATAGACTTTCCAAATGAAGACCAGATGCAGAAGGACAGCTGACTTCACATTTTATCCCAGACCACTCCAGAATAAAAACTAGGTTCTTCTCTGTCAGAGTTAAAAGTTCCTTTTGCTACAGGCAATTGCACATCTCTTTGAATGAGCCAGTGTATAGGGACAAGATAGGTACAAATCATACTTTGAGCCATCTCATTCAGATACAGATATTCCAGCTTAGATTAGACAAGGAAGGAAACAGAAGTTGGGTTAGATGCTTCTCATTAACTTCCTTTGAATGGCTGCTCTTGTTTAAACATTCAAGACATGCCGCAAATTTAAAGGTAAATTTCAAAAACACAAGGCTGCTTTTATGAGTGGAAAATAATTTTCACGCAAAACATTCCTTTCTCCTTCCTTCCTTCCTGCCTGCCTGCCTGCCTGCCTGCCTTCCTGCCTTCCTGCCTTCTTGTCTTACTTCCAGAAGAGGGCCACAAAGATGACCAGAGGACTGGAGCACCTCTCCTATGAAGAAGGGCTGAGAGAGCTGGGACTGTTCAGACTGAAGAAAAGAAGGTTCCAGGGTGACATTATTGCAGCTTTTCAATACTTAAAGGGAGCTTACAAAAAAGATGGATGGCAGCTTTTTTCTCAGACAGACAGTGATAGAACAAGGGGGAATGGTTTTAAACTAAAAGATTTAGATTAGAGGTTAGGAGGAAATTCTTCACTCAGAGGGTGATGAAGCACTGGAACAGGTTGCCCAGATATGGATGCCCCATCTTGTCTATGTCAAGACCAGGTTGGACGAGGCCCTGGGCAATGTGATCTAGTAGGTGGCATCCCTGCCTGTGGGGCAAGGAGGTTGGACCTATATGATCTTTAAGGTCCCTTCCAACATGAGCCATTCTATGATTCCTTCCTTCCCTCCCTCCTGAATCACAAAATGAGGTTGTAGCAAGATGGGGATCAGGCCCTTCTCCCAAGCACCAAGTGATAAGACAAGGGGAAATGACCTCAAGTTACACCAGGGAAGGTTTAGGTTGGGTAGTAGGAGAACATTCTTTACTGAAAGGGTTGTGTAGCACTGGAACAGGCTGCTCAGGGAAGTGGTTGAGTCACCATCCTTGGAGGTCTTCAAGAAATGTGTAGATGTAGAATTTGGGAACTGGGTAGCTGGTTTAGTGGTGGACTTGTCAGTACCAGGTTAAAGGTTGGACTAGATGATCTTAGAGATCTTTTCCAGCCTGAATAATTCTGTGATTCAATAATTCCATGAAGTAATTCTGTCCTGATTTACACCATATTAGGAATAATGGCCCTTCTTCATAACGTCTTTGGCTTCTGTGGGTTTCTTACATGCAAACAGGTAAGGAACTTCAGTCTCCTTTGAGGTGTTTTGTTTTTTTCTTTTAATATATTAATTATTATTCCTATTTAGACCTTTTTCAGAAGATTATCCAATTGATTACTCCCTAGTATTCCTAACACTGAACAGACATTACTTGTGCTTTCAGAAGTCTCGGTCACTTTTTCTTCTGAAAAAGGTCAGGAAAATCACCTCCTCTTGGTGCTGTAAGGGTGAGAAGGTCTCTGTTGAAGTGATTTTTTTTTTTTGAGTTGCTTTGATGGCTTACACCTTACCAGTTTATCTCACTGGTGAGTGAACTAATGCTGAGGTGGGTTGTCACTGCTCACTGTTATTAACAGCAGGTTCATCTGTTTCTGAGATTAAGGTGTCTGCAACTCCACCAGCTTGGTATTCCTTGACAGCTACAAGAAAAATCTCTAACTGTGCTGCTAATTGTACAAAACACAAGAAGGTTCAGGAATGTGTAATATTGAACACATACCATCTCCAACAATTATAATTTGTTTGTTAACAGAAGGCTATTTTATAATTTGGTTGTTAACAGAAGGTTATATTAGGAACTGAGTAGTGAAGAACACTACTGCAAAAAAAAATATAAAGAAGAGATATGACAGGAAAATGTGCTTCTAGCATGACATTTTCAGTTCTACTGTATTGGAGGAAGCCTTAACCAGGAAAAGCTTGTAGTATTTAACAGGAAAAAATATTCAAACTCTAGCTCTGCAGTTCCTGCCAGTGTTGAATAATGTCACTCTTTTATGTGGCAAATTTGCTTGTATCTCACACGAATTTGGCAGTGCTATGATTTTTCCAATCATATACAATTACTTAAACCAGAAATGTTGAATCAGAGTATAGAAGTTAGCTACAAAGCTCAAATTATCCCTTTGGAGCATGCTTTTTGATATTTTAAGTTTCCTGATGCAAATATTTTTGGATCTCTCTTATTACAGAGGAGTTGTGAGAACTGCAGTTAGTATTACCAAAAGGTCTTATGAATTTAATTGACTTTCACAGATGAATCTTGAGCAGAAAAAAGTAGTGTTTGGAAGAAGCAATCATACATTTCAGGTCATTGTTTCCAAAAGGAAACTTCCAAAAATTTTGCTTGAGAATGACTTTGTTTTACACAAAAAAATGCTTAACATTTTGATTTTGATATAGTGCATTTTTACAGTACCAAGTAACAAAAATATCTGTGTTTGTTAGAGGAGGAAAATGCCACTAATTTTCCCTCCCTACTATTATGACTGAAAAATTGATGAGAATAAACTTTCTTACAAAGTTTCGATATCTTTCTGTATATAATCAGGCTAGAAACTTGCAGCATTAACTTATGCCCTTTAGGGGTGTTATCGACATAGCAATTGTGAAAGCATAATAATAAGCAAGAAAAGTAAGTTTCCAGGTAATTATTATTATTTTTTTCCTGGAACTGAAAAACAAATCTGAGCTAAGTGTCACAGTATGAGGTTTTGTTCTACCTTGGTGTTTCATTCCCCTTCAGATTGTTGCAATCTCTTTGCTTTTAACTTTCCCTAAATCTATTTTCCTACCTTGCCCTTTTCTGTTCTTAGTTTGTTTCCCCTTGCAATCACTTTAAAGGCCAATACATGCAAACCTGTATACTGAAAAAATAAATAAATATTCAGTAAATACTGAATACTTGTATTGTGATTTAACCTTTGAATTGTAATTCTGCAGTAATTCTAGTCTTAAAAATTACAAAGGCATACTTTGATATCATGGCCTAATATCTGCCATAGGCAAGGAAGCAGCTGGTATAATATAAATGCATGTCTCCAAGTTGCTGACTCTTCCCTACTGCCAGATTTGCTTTGCCACACCGAGAATAATGTTAGTAAAGGAACCAGCAGGCTGGACAAAGAAAAGAGTTTTTGTTCAAACCTCCCACTGACATCGAGTTTCACAGGTAATAAGCAGGACTGGCCTAAGGCCAAAAATAAACTTTTTATCTGGCTCTCTAAACAAGAGAGACTCTTCTACAACACAGGATTTCAGCAAGGTTTCCCTGAAGCTAATGGCATTTCATTCAACTCAAGACTGTTAAAAGTGGTTCTAGAAGATGCTGATCACTCTTGTCCTTTCTGTTTTTCTTTACAAAGTCTCCTAAGAAGTTAGAGATTCACTTGGGCACATATCAGGAAAATTTTAAATATATCTAGATTTATTTGAAACGTACATTATGCACTGCTGAGGGTAGGTGTCCAGATCCGTTGGTTGTTGTTTTGTTTGTTTGCTTTTACATGTTTTTTTTTTCTTTCCAGATTTTCTTGTAACTACATGAATAAACATGACTGTGTGTGTGTGTCTATGTATATTTTTTAACCAAAGGACGGAATGAGAAACATCTTTAAAAAATCCAATAAGTGGAAGGTAATGTATAGCTAAAACAAACAACAACAACAACAACAACAACAACAACAACAAAAAGAGAAGTATTTAATTAAAAAGACTTGTCTTCAGAAATCCTGAAGCATTTCATATCTGAATGAAAAATAATCAGCTTCTTTTCTCTCACCAGAAAATTGTGTTGCCTCTCAGAGGAGGGAAAAAAAAAAGAAAAAGAAACAGAAAAAGAAAAAAAAAGAAACAGAAACAGAAAAAAAAGAAAAAGAAAAAGAAAAAGAAAAAGAAAAAGAAAAAGAAAAAGAAAAAGAAAAAGAAAAAGAAAAAGAAAAAGAAAAAGAAAAAGAAAAAGAAAAAGAAAAAGAAAGAAAGAAAAGAAAAAGAAAAAGAAAAAGAAAAAGAAAAAGAAAAAGAAAAAGAAAAAGAAAAAGAAAAAGAAAAAGAAAAAGAAAAAGAAAAAGAAAAGAAAAAGAAAAAGAAAGAAAAGAAAAAGAAAGAAAGAAAAAGAAAAAGAAAAAGAAAAAGAAAAAGAAAAAGAAAAAGAAAAAAAGAAAAAGAAAAAGAAAAAGAAAAAGAAAAAAGAAAAAGCACAAAAATCTGAGGAATGTAAACCAAAATCATCATTTTATTTTTCATATCGAAAATGTCAGTTCCTCCTACATTTATCTTTAGTTTCTCATCCTTGTTATTATAGTTGCTTTTTTGCATTCTGTGACATTAAGTAAAGAATTACTTGTGGAATCTTCTAACTTTACTTTTCTTTCTTAAATTATTTCTCAATTAGAAACAAAGCACAAACACAAAACAAACAAAAGATTAATTTTTATAGAACCATTTTGGTCATAATCCAAAGACCAAATGGCACACTAAAAACAATTTTTAAGTCCCATATTTAAAACAAACCAAACGAAGCCAAACCAAAACAAAGATTTTAAATCCTAGGTGTCCCAATCCCATATGTTAGCTGGCAGAACTAAGTAAATAACCTTCTTCTGTATTTGCATTTTTTTAAAACAATTTGCAATGTAGTTTCGCATAACGAGAACACTTTTCTTTTTTATAAACAGATGCCTCTCTAGCTGTCATTTCAAAGATGTGTAATTGAATTTCTGAAAATCTAGGAAAAATGATAAAAGTGACAGAAGTAAAGCAAATGATTTGACTATTGTTTCAAGTGTTCTTTCTTTTTCCATTTAAATGTAAAAACAGTATATATGTCCTGAAGATATTATTCAGTAATCATAATAGTGGACTTTCAATAACACTTGAAATTTTAAAGGTCCTGTGCTAATTAATACAGATAGAGCCCAAAGATTTTACATGCTAATATTAACCTTGCAAAAGTGAGTCAATTTGTGTGTGTGCGTGCGAGGGTTGCATTCCCTCTATGTACTCACATGCACTGAATATACAGTCATTTGTCAGTCTCTAATAAGAAACAGAAGTGACATCTGTCATGCATTCCAGTAAACACATTAACCAAACACAATAGGACCCCAAAATGTTTACTCAAGTACTCTAATTAATTGTGACTTGCTGTAACAGAGTTTTCTATGAATTAAACAGAAAGATCCATGCTCTCTCCTCCCCCTGCTGTAGCTTTTTGTGCAGTGGGAAAAGATTTAAACTAAAGACTTCCCTTCTGGCCCTGCCAAGGTGCATTTTTTCCTCATAGACCTGACTTGCAGTAGAAGTTGATGTGAGAGTTTGTCATGGCTGTTTTGACAGTCCGGTCATCCTAATCCAGGGATCTGGTCCCTGTGGTTTGTCAATTATCCTACTAACCCTACAGCGAGAGGAACACTCAAGGCACTGAACTGTCATCCACTAACCAAGAAATAATGTCAGCAGCCAGTGAGCAGGGATTGTGAGAGATGGGGATGCTTTTGACAACAGAGAAGTGTGGATCATTTCAGAGTTTATTTTATTTATAGGCATTCGTAACAAATTAATTATATTGCACTGCAAGACTTCACTAAAACTTGCTGGATTCAGCCTTGCATGCACACACAAGATGATGAGCACAACGGAGTGCAGAGCTTGCAGCACGCGGATCCAGATGTGAAGGTTCGATTCCCAGTTTCTTTCACCTCCCTCCTGTGACCTTGAGCTTGTTACTTGACTTGGATATGTTTCAATATCCCCCTGGATAAACTGAGGATAAAAGCATCCATTCTTAAGAGCAGGCAGAGCCTTAATCAATTAATGCCTGTAAAGGACATTAAGATCATTTAGCAAAAGGTAGAATTAAAGTGCAAATTATGCTAAAGTCCCACTGAAATGAAAAGCAAGTGCATTTAAAGGGGATTTAGATGGAGAAGGCGAGACAGTGAAGAAAATCTAGGTGGAGGATTACAGGAGGCTTGATTCTGATCCAGTATATATCAGGATAATTTGGCTTAATTCCCCCTCTTAATACTAACAAAGCAGGCTCTGTCCTGGATTCTCACTTGGTGTAAAGTTACACTGCACCAATGACTATGACTGCACCAATTACACCAACTCAGAATCCAATTTTTTGGATCTTGAAGTCTTCTTTTCCTAATTTTGTATATATATATATATATATGTATGTATGTATACATATATGTATAATTTCCTGAGTCTGTTTTTTCTTTTGTTCCTTAATCACAGGTTTACTCTAACCATGTTGAAGCAAGAAAATATGTCAGAAGAAATGAAGAAATAGAGATTAATTAAATCTCTGGAGTCACCCTGCACTGAAGTAAGGCACAGCATGACCAGCAAGACTGTATAATGGCTATGGAGCCAGGAGAATCTGTTACACCTTTATTTGCTTAGTTTAGATGTGGTACAGCACCAGCGGTAACTTGTTCAAATGTTCTACCATCTGACATCTCTTCAGAAAATCATAGGGTGTGAGATGAGTGAATTGACTCGGGCCCTAGCAGGCATTTGTAACTTCTTTTGAGCTAGTCTTCTCACTTCTGGTAAAAAGATGTGGAAACAGGCCAGTCAACACAGTATGGGGATGAACTCTGATCCAACACAACTGCTATGAAATTTAATGTTTTAGGACTACTTCTAGTAGCCTGAACAATTTAGAGCACCAGTATCTTGTGGTTGTGAAGATTTATTATGGATATCAACATGGGAACAGAAATATATTTTGATCCTTGGAAAGAAAAACTTTTTCATTTATAGTTATTTCAAACTCATGGGTGCCACCATCAGAACAACAGAATGTAGTAGATCTTGCTATGCATCTAATAAATTTATCTCCCACATATCACCTACATGACTGAAATATGCACATCAGCTGCTGATATTTTATGAAGTCTGGGAAAATAGCAATGCCTCAAAGCATTTAAATTCACCACCTTCAGTCTTAGCTATATTAGTGGAGAATTCAGTTCTGGAGTCCAGGACTTTTCATGATCATGTCTGATATTAGACCCTAGCTATTCCAATTGCACCAGAGTCATCAAATCTGAAAAAGATCTGGAAGGTAGCCCAGGAAAATATTGTACTTAGGCAATGTGTTACTACATGAACATTGCTTCATTGTGCAAAATGTAACCCATCATTCATGAAAATCTTGAAAGCATTTACAATAAAAAGAAAAAAAAAAAGAAAGAAAAGAAAAGAAAAGAAAAGAAAAGAAAAGAAAAGAAAAGAAAAGAAAAGAAAAGAAAAGAAAAGAAAAGAAAAGAAAAGAAAAGAAAAGAAAAGGAAAAGGAAACATTTGGAATAGCCCAACTGAGAAACCACTGATCCATACTGATCCAATTGAGCTGAAACAGCTGGTTCTTGTCATTCTCCATAGCATTCAGGTAGTTTAGGTTTAGGGCAACTGCTTATATATAGAAACTCTATCTTGCCATCAAACACTAAAAAAGACTGTACTGGGAATGAATATACATAAATTTTAAGACAGGAAGAATACTCAGGTATGCAAACATACATTGTATAAGGAAACAACACAGTTCCTGTGAGCCAAAGCCATGAGTGAGTCATCAAATCTCCCCAAATGAAGGCCAGTAAACTTTTTTTTCCTACAAATCTCAATGTTTTATGAGCTGAATATGATCCCTGCTGTTGTTGAAATGTCAGTCAAGAAAACCAAGAAAAACCTCCTCTTTTTTTTTGGGGCGGGGGTTGGTTATGTGTTTCTCTTCCTGCAAATGCAGATTCCCATAGTCACTCACCAGCCTGATGGGAGTTGTTTCAATAATTCTCACATGCAAACAAACTTCAGCAGAATCACCATATATCTCATATCCAAGTGCCTGGCAATGAGATAATCTTATTTTACACCAGTGACTCTGAGAGCAGTAATACCCATCATAGTCCTCAGGCCAGTCTCTTCATTCTACCCTTTGTGGGAAAGGACATACAGTTTTCAGACTGGTTATTTTATTTTTGGAAATATGGGCATGCTGATAACACAAGCATGTCTAAAGATATTCAGACACACTCAAAATTGTGTCTGTGCAATGGATATTACCATCAGACTGCTAGTGAGGTGGTCGAGGGAAGATGGTAAACACAGCCCATCCCCTGTCTCTCCCCACACAAATGAATCTCCCTCTCTGATACCTCAGAAGTCGTATTCTGCGAACATTGGATCCTTTAAAACAATTTGCAGGAAAGTTATATTATCAATGAGAAACTTTAAACCTCTAGGACTGCTACTTGACAATTTGTCACTCAACTTCAGCAAAACTATAGGGGAAAAGCACAATGAATTAATGAATAGCAACAAATCCCCATGACAACATGTTACTTCATTAAAATTTTATCAGCATTCTTCCTAAGGAAAGCATGCCTTCTGTTCTATGTTGAGTTTCTTCTACAGTGTTTTACAGACAATTCAGAGCATTCTGGTGCTTCAAAATTAGTTCCTGTGGAGAGTGAGCTGCACACAGACTCTAGATTGTGTCACACAGCGGTCTCCTGGGTGCCATGATGAATTTTTGCCTACATTTTTTTTTCTGTGCATCTTATGCCTTAAACATTAAGCAAGCATTTCCCAATTGCTTTCTTTGAGAATAGGTTAATTAGCTGCAAATGCAGCTCTGTGTTAATTTTCAGCAAATGCATTAAACTGCATTTCATAAATATTTTCCTAGCAACCAAATGAAAGCTTTGAAAGGAAAATGTTTTCATTGCTTTCACTGAGGTTCTATCTTATGCTTTTTTGCTTGTGTGTCTGGATATCCATAAAAACATACTCATTGCTGTTTAGTGCATTTTTCAGTTCTGAATACAAACACACACAAAAAGATTATAATAAAAAGTAATAAAAATAGTCACTAGATATTGTAAACTTAACAATAAAATTTTAAAATTTGTAACAAAATAAAACAAAATCTTCTGCTCTGAAACACTGCAGGTATTTGCTAATGGAAATGCAGATGTTCAGGTTGTTTTAAAGAGGAAAAACAAAACAACAGATAAACTAGGAGAAAAAAAATAAATTACTCTGAAAAATAATAGTTTATATGCATATCAGTAATCTGCTCTGTTTTATTAATAAACAATTTTCACAGACTGTTATAGTCCAGTTATTTACCTAACAGGAAAATAGGTGTTCTCAAAAACTTAGTACTCCAAACAGCTTTGGGACACAAATTCAGTCTTAGATCGTCACCTGGTAGTTATAGCATTTGACACAGGGATTGGGTGTTGAAGTGGGTGGCTAAAATCCTGATACTTTTTTGGAGTGAGGAAGAACTAAGAGTCCACACTGAGTTTCTGCAATATTTATGATACGGGTTTTCTGAACCAGACAGAGGGTATTGAAATGATATTTCTTTAGCATTAGACACTTATTTTCTACAAATGAAACATACCTCAGGAGGAGCCAGTCTCCTGCTTCCAGCTAAGTGCTTGAACTGCACATCTCTGTCCTCTCCTTGTGGCCCCATGAATTTTGCCATTCTTGAGCAATGGTCCAGTTTCAGTAGAAAAAAGGTAGAGATCTATACACAGAATCCAATGATGATGAGAAAATTCTGTTTAGATGTTGAAATTGACATAACCACTTCCAACTTAAAGAAATCCTACAAACATGATCTGCCTTCCAGATAACCAATCTGATCACTGAGTTATTATGCCAAAGATTTTCACTCTGTATTATGTTTATTATCATTTTAATTCATTGCAATCTTAGTAGGTTAGGCTTGTTTCTGAGCAGGCTCAACAGTGTCGGTTGCATTCAATAATGTCAGATTGTAGCCAATATAAAACTGAATGTGATGCACTTGATAAACTTACCATTGTACAAAGATTTAATGACATTTCAGGGTTCAGCAAGCTGTGACACTAGTGTCAAAGAGATGTTGTGAGCAAATGGCAGCAAGGTCAGGAACTAGGAGTTGTAGTACTCTCAGAAAGGCTTCCATGGGAAGCAGCTGGTATCAGGCTGCAAGTTACTTTGTCTTCGTGCTCTCTCGCAGATGACAAAATACAGGACAATGGAACCTGTAGCCACTCTCCTGTTGAGAGGCAGACTTTCCTGGTGCATTTCTTTTGGCAGATACACCTTCAAACTTTAAGAAAAAAAAATAGATTAAGTCTTGGCCTCTGAAATACTGTCAGACTTGCTACACACAACATGCTTGTCCAACATACTCTTCAGCCCAAGACCCAGATTCTGTGAAATGTCTAACCATGTTTGGCTAGACAATATAACTAAAACTCATTCTCAAATTACAGCTATCATTATCTCTAACCAAAGCCAAATACAATATGTGATATTCTTGAAGAAAGCAGAGGAAAAGCTATTTCCTTTCTTCTCTTAATTTCTTTTTCCACTTCTGAAGACATCAGTAACTTGTGAATTAAAAGGCAAGGGGAGGTGGCTTTGAGTAGGTTTCAGATATATCTGTCATGGGGAGCATGTGGTACTATTTAAGTTTCTTCTGAACTCTGCCTGCCTGTCTCTGTCCTGTAGTCTTTTTGAGGCAGCTTTTGTTAAAGGCGAGTCATGCCAATCAATCCTGGCAGGTGGTCTTTTTAGTTCCAGGTGTTGACAACAGGTATTTGCTTTGGTCTTGTATACCCTATATCACAAAGGGAGATGGTGAATTCAACATTCGTTGGCAGGAAGATGATAGATGACATTTGCTGGCTCAATGTTCTTCATGATACCATCCCCAATGGTTGTTTTTCCAGTTCATGTGCCACTTGGTGAGGAGTAAATGCAGATTCAGGGCTTGAAAATTCACTGTCCTATGTATGTATAGTGCTCTCTCTACCAGTATGCCTACTTCAAAGAAACACTGTGCTCCCTGTTCTTTTGTATTTTGTTGTAAGGGAGCTTTTTCATTCAGGCTTTTTAATTTACCCCTGAGTTTTAATGAGTTGAACTCTATTTTATTCTTAGTCATCTTTATAGGAAACTGATGGTGAATTATAAACAGATGCATTCCTTGCAGACATTTCCTAAAAACTACAAGATGATTAGAAAGAATCTGCTTGCTAGTGTCTAGGACAGGACCATTGGGTATTAGTATATATTTGTGTGCTTTTATTAAATTAATTATTTAGGAGCACAAAATTATCTCAGTGAAAGATCTTTTTGTTTGCCTCTTGTATGCCAGTTGTGCATGCTGCACGCTTCCAGACAAACCTCTAAAATAAGGTTTCAGCAATCAGAGTAATGCTTAGAACAATCCAGTTCTAAATAACTGTTGGACAACTGTTGGACAAACACAAAATGGCCTTGGAACTTAACTATTCATCTCCTGTTTCAAGGAAGAAGCCTTTCAAAAGGAAAAGGGCAAAGGAAAAGAATAATTCTGATTGATGTGAAACCAGAGTATTATTGGAAAATGAATAAATGAGAGGAATGCTCTAAGTGACCCTATCCAAATAGGACTTGTAAAGAAAAAAAGAGAAGAAATGGAGTATTCAGAACAATTTTCCCTGGACTCTGAAGATCTTTTCTATACACACCCTCAAAATTGCCAGTACTGCCCCTTGTTCACCTGAGGAACAAAATGCTTCTTCATCTTTGTTTGGATGATGGTTCAACATCTCAGTGTTCCAGTAAAGCAGATAGCAAACTTTGTTGCTCCAAGAACTAAGCCTCTAGTACAAAATGAAGAGGCTGCCAGGGAACCGTGGAAGGCAAGTGATCCATATCTGTACCAGTAACGAGTTGCTTCCACTGAGCCGCTGCTAATTCTCCTCTGCCCCAAAGACTGTAGCACCCAAACTGGTTATTGAGTATGTTTCCAGGCTGGTGCTAACTCTCAAGCCGTGGCTGGGAGCTGTTGGATCAGTGCTTGCTGGCCAGTGTTAAAATCATGCCAAGGCCCATTCTAACATTTTCGTTATGTGTGTGCCAGTACTTGACTAAGTACTTTAAACCCTTTTATTAATCAAGAGGTAGCTAAAGCATCAATGTTGGCTTACAAAGGTCTCAATACTGTACAGGTGGCAGGACTGGGTGCTTCCTCTTCCTCTTTTCCTCCTAGATCTTGCACTGCATGAACATGTCCATGGCCTTTCTTAAGGAACCAGGCAGCCCCATCCACAGGCCATGTCTGTGCTTTCTACCTGTTGGTTTGCTGGACTTCAAACCAAGCTCAAAGCTAACAAGGTAGATGTGGATGGGTTCCCCTCATCTGTTCAGGTCCTGTTTTCCAGAGATTGCATTACACTCTGCACAACCTCAGCCTCACTGATCTGTACATTTGAAAAAAAAAAAAAAGTTAGCCAAGTTCACATCTTCCCATATTTACTATGTTCAACCATTACTGCTGCCTACAGGACCTCTCCATCTTAGGTTTCTGCCTCACCAAGGAACTCCACATCATTACCTCAGAGACTTTATTAATGTCTTTTAGCCTAACTTTTTAAAGTATTTTGCATTTTTTATACACCTAGCCCAAATAACACTTTTGTTGTTATTGTCCTTTATTATTATTATTATTATTATTATTATTTAATACAGTTAGTGCTTCTGTATTGACTATTCAGTGAGGAAAAGAACTCATTGAAATGGTGGCAAACACACTGAAAAGATTCCTCTAAAATGGAAAACTGTTTTGACTTTTTGCATTTTATTCTCAAAGAGAGGTCTTTTATTGACACCAGCTCAGCACCTTGGAGAGAAAAATGGTATCTTGAAAAAGGCTTTTAAGCCCTGAGGTTGGCTGTGGTTCTGTTGTTGTTGTTTTGTTGTTGTTGTTGTTTTTCTTTTCTTTTCCCTAGACTTTGTAATCACTTTTTTTTTTTCTCTGAAAAAGTAATGCATATAATTGTGGGAACTTCCATCTATTTTGTAAGCAATATGGTCTAAGCATAACAAATCTAAAAAATATTTTTTATTTTTTACTTTTTTGGAAAGGAAGTTACCCAGTTAGGGAATAAATGCAGAACACGAAGATGTAATCTTTTTCTTGAACAAGTTCTGTATCCTGACAATAAGGGCACTTTAAAAGCTTTCTATTTCTAAGCCTGTGTTCATGGGGGAGAAGGAGCTGATCAATTTCCTTTCAGGTTTCTTTTTAGGACTTTTCCTTGGGCTCTCTTTTTTATTTATTTTTTAACTTTTTTTTTTTTCCCAGGTTAAAGGTGAACGACACATTTTAGTTTGAAAGGAGGAAATAAAACATCAGTTGCACTGGCAAATTTTAGCAAGGAAAAATCAATCTGGTCCAGGTCTGAGCTCAGGATTTTATTTTTTACCTGCAGTAGCTAAGAAATATCTCAGTAATATCGTGAGAAATACCTGGCAACCTGGTCTGCAGGCATAGAACAACCCGTAATCCTGCAAACCATGAGGCAGGGCAGCAGTTTTAATTAAAGTATTGCTCAGAGGAGTCATATCATGAGCACATACAGTCAGTTGGCTTAAAGCTTCTCTTGGCAGATGAGTAATAGAAAGACAGTCCTGCTTTTGCCAGTGGTGGCCACACATGATGAAATGTATCTCTCCAGCTTGGTCTCTAGTGTGGACACTTACGTGTTAGGCAGTTAGAAGTTATTCCAGCTCCAGATTTTATGTCCTACTTTTTCTGCCATACCTTTAGTCATGAAAACACAGTTCTTTCTATTTTTTGCTGTGCTCCGAGTGTCTGTTTACTACTTCAAGAGTGGCAACAAATAGCCATTTTGATAGACAATTCATGAATTGTGATGAATATCACAATATTGATCTTACCCAAGAAGTCTTTTATGGTGCTTATTGCATAAATGCTGACTATTCTTTAAAGGGCCAACATTGCTTAGGAGTGTTTACACTACAAATACCGAGATATATTGAATTGAATCAAAAGGTAAAGATTGAGAATATATATATATATATATGAACAATGCACAGAGAATAATAAAGCTGCAAGTGTTAGTGCTTTATTGTTTCTTATTCTTCTTATTATTTTTAATATACAGACCCTCATAAGAAAAAGACCTTTTTAAGATATGCAGAATTGTAAAGTACTTTAAATAATTAAGTGTGAAGTTTTCAGAAGTGTCAGGCTTAAAAGATGAGTTGTCAGTTGTTTTCAAATGAACTTTTGCTCTTAATTCCTCTTGAAAATACAGCGAAGTGGCAACAGCAAGATGTATCTACCTTATTCAGCAAAACCTTCATATTTACACCTAGATCTTAAACCGGTTCAGCAATGGAGGGGCTGAAGTCCTTCATGGAGCTGGGTGGAAGTGCTCATGTGCTTAAAGTGAAGCAAACTCCTCAGAGCTTTGCTGAATCAATGTCAAAATCAGTTTTAAAAAGCTTAAGACAGCTTGGCCCTGCTGACCTGCAGACAGATACAAGTGTAATGCATGATCTTAGTGCTGTCGCACATGGGGCAATTCAAGGATGGAGTTGCACTTTTCCTGCTCACGTCTCTTTAAGGTAGCCAGAACGTTACTTTAACATAATTTTGATACTGATTTCATTACAGTGTTTAAAGGAAGATCAATGTAAATGTATGATATCAGCTACCTCATATAAAAGTCTTTTATATAAGCAGGTGGTTTTGGACCTTGCCTCCAGCTATACCTTTTGATCATTTAGAAGGCTACTGATGTACCCCAGGCAACTTACGTAAAACAGTTATTTGTACTCATTTAATGCTATACCTTTAAACACCCCTTTAATCTATTTGCAGCTGCAAAAGTCTCACAGTATGGAAATGTTTTAAAGGAATAGGTTTAACTTCCACAATTAGGCTTTCTGTATGGAAAATCTCTCCCTCTTTATTCAACATGTACAAGCATGTACACATGCAACTGCACGTACTCCTCTGTCATTCTGAAAAAAATCTCTAAGCAGAAGCTTCTGTATCAAAGCTGGGCATTCCTGGGTGGCAAGGCACTGGGAAGGCCTGCAGGATGTTGCAGATCTACTCCAGTAAGTGTACTTCAGTGCTTCAGACAATTCAGGAAACTTGTTCATCTACACTAAGATGAAATGTGTTTGTACTTATTAAAAACAAAAAAACAAATAAAAAAAAATAAGAACACAATTTATGCTTGTTTCCTGTTACTGTGGTTAAGTTCCATCTATTAAACAATGTAAAACATTGTAAAAATGTAAAAAAAAACAATGTAAACCATGGCAAAAGATGAAAACGTAGATCTCAGATTCCTTACTGTGATTGACCTTCCCAAACACATATCACAGGTAAGTTTAGTCCAAGATCTGCAAACTATAGAAAGAAGTCTGGTGATTTCATTCTTTATTAAGTCATGTAGTTGAACAAGTTTTTTTCATTTTTCCTCCATTTTTGTTTATCAGGTAAAAACAGCAAACAGTGAAGTCCAGGTGAAGAGTACTTCATGAAGCATAGTAATGTAATGTTCAGGTATGTGCTCATGTGCTCTGTGCTAAGATCAGCAATAAATGTGCATAGCAAATGCATTTTATTAATACGGTTAATTGCTTCCAGAAGGTTCTGGTGTTTTATTCTGTCAAACCAGCCATAGAAAGACAATTAGATATCAGTTAACACATTTACTGTTCTTATTGTTTTTTGATAGCAACAATCGTAAAACAATAAAAGCATTCCTTCTCTGTAATGATATTCTAGGGAGCCAGGTGTTCTGCATGTTAGAACAAAATTACTACCTTTTGTAAATAAAACCTTTGTATAACACTGCAGTAGTGAAAGGTGGAAGGGATGTAACACAATAGTTACATAGCCATGTATATATATTGTCCTCCGTGGATTAATTTGTGGAAGCTATACTCATATCTATGCACACAGATATGTTTCTGTATACTCACATGCACACACTCATGCACATACTTTCTTTTAACTACACAGTGATGACAGATATTTTGTAGTCCATAAATGGACCCATTTCTGGTGCTTGTGGTGTAGTGTCACTGGATACCAAAACTAAACACGGGCATCTACAACTAAACTAAATGTAGTGCTTCCTTTCCTAAGCTTGTCTCCACTGATTGTGAAGGAAATCTGGTGTGGTTTTATCTGCAGGTACTTTGGACCATTTACTTTGGACTCATTTAACATGACAAAATTAATCTCATTCTTTCTATCCCATATAGCAAAACTGAAGACAGAAAAACCTTCTTGAATTACCAAGCCTACTTTTGTATTACTGTAAATACTAATATCAGAAAATGATTTTGATAAACACATTAAACCCCATCCAGCTGAGATTCATCTGAGCTTCTAATTCTCTTATTTGAAGGCTATTATTCATAAAGATTAAAAACTTTTGACTTTCCTAAGTTTATAATGGCTCTTTTTTATTGATTGAACATGCTTTGACTAGAAAAGTAGCTATATTTTGTGTCACAGCATTTTTCATTTATCTCCATCCAATTATTTTCCTTTGTAATACTGCCCACCCAACCCCATCCCCGCCACCCTCCCCCCCCCCCCCCCAAAAAAAGTTATTCATCAAAATCAGAGACAAGATCAGAAATCTAAATTGATTAAGAAGTGGTTGACCAATGTAAAAGGCTGCCTCACAGAAGATAAAATCTGAATTGCAAAATTGAAACCAAGTGAGAAATATAAACGAAATTAAAACTGATTAAAACTGTATTAAAAGATAATATGAAGTAAGGCAAAATGGTGAATGGAACAAACGCAAATGTAAGAAGGTGAACTGATTGTTTACCTCAATAATCATCACATTTTTCTTAGTCAGATGTACAAAATATCCTTTGTATTGCATCTGCTTTTTGTAGCATTCTTATTGTTTGGCAAAAACCTATTCCAAACTTCTTTATATCAGATTTGCTCACTGAATTTGTCTAAGAACTGTGCCAGCTCTAAAAGAAGGAACTGAATGTTCTTGGTAATTTTTTCTTGCTCTTCATCTTTCATCTGGGGCAAGAACCTCTTCATAATGACTTAGTTCCTAGTAATATTTTAATCTTAGAAACTTATGGATCATATGATTTATAACCTCACTTTTATGTAGAATATATATATTTACATTTATAAGGATATGCACATGTATGTTTATATAAAACACAGAATGAATATGAAATCATCATGAAAATGTCTGTATTCACATAGCTGCTCTTGACAATCTATAAGGAACTATAAGAATTCTGCACTGGTAACTCTTTCATCTTTCTTCCCCCTGTGTGATTTTGACCCAGACAGATTCGCTTTCACCCAAGATATTTCTTCTTGTTTCTTTACTGTTGCATTAAATAAATCAGTATCCCATCACCTTTAGCTGTATTCTTTTTGATTTTGAACAGCTCACTCCTGTCAGTTCTCATCTTCCAGCCTTGACTGCTATTTCACCATGTTCCTGTCACCTTGCAGTACTCAGATACACAACCTGCACTGGTAATTCTTTCTCCTTCCCTGGAGATGAAGGTTGGTCTTTTGGCTTACCCATGAAATCTCTGTGTCTTTCTCCGGCTTTCTAGGCATTTACTAAATGATCTTTCACAACTCAAGCTTTCTGCTTGTTGGATTAAGGAGAAATAGGAGTGTCTATGTGTCATTTATTAGCATTTCCAGCTGTCCAGGGTACAGCTTGTCTTTGTAAGCTGTGCAAACTTATCTTGCCTGTAGATTATAGAAAGTATGGCAATGTCTTCAGTCACAGAAAGAAAATCCAACAGCAAACAGTCTCTGATGATGCAGACCACAATGTTCCAAGCATCTGAATCCTGACAATTAGCAATTAGCATGACATAACTCCTCTAAAATTATTTAAAATGTAGGTCTTGTCAGCTTTTGCACTATTAAGCCAACAGACTATATTGAGAGCTCTCTTTACACCTGTGCCAAGCTTTTTCTCATAAGGAAAGCCAAACTCAAAAAATATATATATTTTTTTCTTGCAGTGCAGCTTGGGAATGACTCTAAGACAGCAATTTATACTTTTGCTCTTATAAAAATTCTCTCTGATATTATCACAATCATATATTAGAACTATCCTTTAGTGAGTACAAAGAGAACCCAATGTCTTTGAAGTTAAAAGCACGTCCTGTTAGGTTAAAACCATTCAAAAGTTTACAGATTGACAGGAATAATTCATTTCCTTTATGAATCAGCTATGGTGGGGACACAGAATGCCAACTGATCTTCATCAAGATTAATTGAATCCCGAACACTAATTGTTCACTGAGGTCTGACTACCATACAAAGTAACGTCAGACACTTGGGGAAGTGAACCAAGAGTCTACAAATTGCTTAATCGTATGAACTAGGCTACCGGGTTGGGTTGATTCTTAGAGCTAAAGGTCTGCAAGTGACAGCAAGGAGATCTAAACATTTCTGGCATTGTCACAACTTTTCTGTCTGCCTTTGGGGCCTTTTGACCTCTGTTGCCTTCTTTTTCCAGTATGAAGAATGAGCATCAAGTCCCTGGACTGTGTTGCCTATAATTAATAAATAGATGAGTTCAGTTCAACATAGTGAGTTCAGATCCTTAAAACAAACAAAGAAACAAAAGTTCAATATGAGGTTAAATATTACAAGATATGCATGAAACTGATTATTAATAATATATATGTTTGATTGAAGAATGTAGACACCTGTCTGTGTGTTGTGTGTTCATGTTGACAGATATGTAAAGAAAAGAAATCACAAAAGTTGGCTGATGCAGTGAAGATAGAAGACATGCAAATTTACAAGCCAGTAATCAGATGCCACCTTCTGGTTCATGAAGAGAAAGAGAAAATCGATAGCCGTATATAAATAAATCAGTCACATAATATAATACATCTTCATTATCCATAAATGCAGAGTGTGATATAGGCTATGTTATTTTCTGTTTGCCATCACTTAGTCACATAAACCCAGCATACAGACAGTGGCTGGAAAGGAAAGCCTTTATAAAAAAGCCAAAAGAAGGGGAGATGAAGAAAGAAACATGAGAAGGAATAGTGGAGAAGGCACGGCATTGCTCTTGAAAAGGAAAAAAGCCTATTATAGCCCATAAGAGACATTGTCAGGTCTCACCTGAGTCCCAAGGAGCCACTGAAGCGAGGCTCAGAGTTTCCCCAGAGCATTCCTTTCTCCAGCTCCTGGTTGGGAATCTGAAGCATCAGCATCAGAAAAGGAAATATGTGTTAGAACATTATGGTCTCTCAAAATCAAATGTAGTCCTAAAAATGCTAAACAATTAAAGCAAAACAGACCTCCTTCCCCTCCAACAAACAAACAAATAAAAAAAGCCCAACTCAGATTTTTTTTAATGTGTCTACTATAGGATCTCCTGCTATGAAAAAAAAAAATAAATAAATAAATAAAAATTGAAGAACTTTGAATAAACTTTTGTTTATCCTATGGCATTCTAAAAATTTAAAAAATGAGTATGATAATTTCACTTTAAGCACATTACATATAAAAGCTGATTTGACACCTGTCAGATAATGCTGACATTAAGAAAAAATATTTTAAAGGTAACATTTGTCATTATAGAATTGTATAATTTCAATACAGTAAAAATAATATATAAAGCAAAATTAATCCTTCCATAAATTTGAGCTAGCAAGTCAGTCTTCTTACATAGTCAGGAGCAAATGGGGAGTTGTTAAAGTATTTTTAGCATAAAGCTTTTTAAATTACACATTATTGAGTATAGTTCAATAGATTATATAATTCTAATAAAACTACCAATGACTCTGATAGAGAAAATAATAACAAACACCTTTGTCTTTGCTATCAAGATTTCACACAGTGAAATACTAAAGTTGGACAACAACTTAAATAATTTTCTGATCAAAGTTTACATAAATTTCAGACTTTAAAATGACAGATGCAGAACTACTTGTTAGTTTTCCAAAGGTAAATATGCTTCCCTTCTGTGGTATGTAAAGGTTTCTGCTTAATTACCACTTCTTTCATCTTATAAGAAATATTTTTTCACCTGAATTCTGCAGTTTGTTCATCAGAGTCATCTGGCATTGTTCCAAGTGCAGCTTTCAGATTTAAACAGCTGGAAGCAGGAGAAAGAGAGGGGGAGGCTTAACTAACAAGAACAATTCTATACTATTGATGTTGAGTGTTTTCATCTGAATCCGCACACCCATACAAACACACTTGGCACAAATTGGGAGTAAAATGTCAGTCACTGTATAGTAAGTTAGACTTCATTCACCCTTTTCCAAAGCAGTGAGAAGGCTGAATATGTGTATGTGAATCTATATTTTTATTTAAATAAATGCATTGTATTTTATTGTGTCCTCTGGATTACAAGGAAGTATCAAAGACTAATTGGCATGTAATTTTGTGTTCTGCTAAGCCAGTGAACTAGAAAATAAAAACAGAATTATTTTTATTTTTGGAAAATGAGTTGTTTGGAAGGACCATATTAACTGGTGATTGAAAACAAGGTTTGCCTGCATTTTCAAATCATGAGTAAAATTGCAATTTTAAAGCACAGTGGTATATTTCAACCCACTACAGTTTTAAACAACTAAAACACGTTTCATTCTCTATTGAATTCAATCAATTCAATTGAGAATTGTCCAAAGTGTAAGACCGGAAATGTATTTCATTTTTCCTCCAAGATGAAAATTCTTGTGGACATTAAGAGATGTCCATGAATAAAATCCTATGCAAAACTGTCAGTATTAGCCCAAAACTGTAGAAGCAGTCTATCGCGTATTTCTTGGCATGTTTTTTTTTTTTTTTTCTCCTTCATATTAATATTATTTTGTCCTGTGTCAAAAATCTTATCTTGTTCTGCAGTCTAGGTGCAGCATAGGCATAGATTTATTTATTTATTTATTTATTTATTTTTAAATGGAATTTTTAGTAGAAATACTATTTTAACTGAACTGCATCTATAAAAGTGCAGATAGAAATGTATCTATTTCAATAGATACTTCTGAAGAGTACCCATTTCAAATCTCAAAGTTCCTGATTCAAAACAATCTATGGTAAATTCCTTAAAAAGGCTTATTTAATGTTAGTAGACAGAACACTAATAGGTTGCAAAGGGAATGCATAAAGCCTGAAGACCTGTAAGATTACCACGATGTGCCTTAGTATTTATCCATCTGTATCCCTCCACTAACTGTTACATGTTCAAAGGTGTTTGTGTTATTTTGAGATGCGGAGAAAATGAATATGTTTGATGCATGATCATATGTGTTGCCTGTCTGTCCTAGCAAAACTCAGGAAAACTCTTTCACAGTTTGTCTTTAAGTGACAAATAAATCATGGAATCATAGAATTGTTTGTGTTGGAATGACCTTAAAGCTCATCTAATTCCAAACCCTATGTCATGGGCAGGGACACCTTTACACTAGATCAGGTTGCTCAAAGCCCCATTCAAGCTGGCCTTAAACACTTCCAAAGTGGGGAATCCACAGCTTCTCTGGGCAACCTGTTTCGGTCCCTCACCGCCACCATAGTAAAGAATTTCTTCCTAATATCTAATCTAAATCTACCCCTTTCCGGTTTAAAGCCATTACTTCTTGTCCCATCACTACACTCCCTGACAAAGAGTCCCTCCCCAGTTTTCCTGCAGGCCCCCTTTAGGTACTTGAAGACTGCTGTAAGGTTTCCCTGGAGCCTTCTCTTCTCCAGGCTGTGATTCACAGAATCACAGAATCACAGAATTATAAGGGTTGGAAGGGACCTCAAGAGATCATCGGGTCCAACCCCCAAATTCCCATCTCTCTCAGCCTCTCTTCAAAGAAGATGTTTTCCAGCCCCTTGATCAACCCTTGGCCCTCCTCTGGACTCATTCTAATACGATCTTCTTGTGCTAGGGACCCCAGATCTGAATGCAGGGCTGCAAGTGGGGTCTCACAAAAGAAGAGTACAGAGGGAGAATCACTTCCCTTTCCCTGCTGTCCACACTGCTTTTTGTGCAGCCCAGGGGGCAGAAGGCTTTCTGGGTTGCAAGCGCATGTTGCTGGCTCATGTCAAGCTTCTCATCAACCAACACCTCCAGGTCATTTGCCTCACGGCTGCTCTCAATCCATTCTCCACCCAGCCTGTATTTGTGCTTGGGATTGCCCCAACCCAGATGCAGGACCTTGCACTTGGCCTTGTGACTTGATCTTCATGAGGTTCACACAGGCCCACCTCTCAGGCCTGTCCAGGTCCCTCTGGATGGTGTCCCTTCCCTCCAGCATGTTGACTGCACCACACAGCTTGGTATCATCAGTAAACTTGTCACTGACAATGATTATAAACAGCGCCGATTCCAATACTGACCTCTGAGGAACACCACTCTTTACTGATCTCCACTTGGACACTGAGCAGTTGACCATAACACTTTAAGCGTGACCATACAGACAAATATCTTATCCGCCATGTGGTCCATCCATTAAATTCATGTCTCGCTAATTTAGAGACAAGGATGTCATGTGAGACAGTGTTAGGTGTTTCTCACAAGTCCAGGTAGATGATGTCAGTTGCTCTTCCACATCCACCAATGCTGTAACCCCACTGGCCACCAGATTTTTCAGGCACAATCTGCCCTTAGTGAAGCTATGTTGCCTGTCCCCAGTCACCTCCTTAATTTCCATGTTCTTTAGCATAGTTTCCAGGAGGGTCTGGTCCATGTTTTTTTCCATTCAAAACAATACTTGGGTGGTGGCTCTGAAATTTGTTGAAATTAACTTAGCTGGTGGCTCTGAAAATCAAGAGCCAAAATATATACTGCTTTGCTCATATTTTTAGTGTCATGATTCAGTATTTCTTTCCAGTTCTCAGACTGATATCCAAAGTGCATCCTAGGAACCTTCACAGCTGAAATATTAAACTCAGCAATTAAGCCTATCAAGACAAATAGCCGAGTGTCCTTATGTAGTAAAATAGCTGTAAGCCTGGGGGAAAAGACAGGAAAAAATTGAAAGCCTACAAACTGAGTCGGAAGTTGAGTAAAGCTATTATATTAGACCTCAGTACTGAGCTGGGCTCATACCTTCACCCCCCAAAAGCCTCCATGATAGTCTTCCAATTGTGGGCACACATAAAATGCACAAGAGGAGCTGATGCTGTTCATTTATTCATAATAATTGAACAGTTAGAGAAACCCATAGCCTACTCTGAGTAGTTGAAAGTTTTAAAGGAATGGTTAAATCACTAATCATTAAGGCAAAAGATGATCATCCAGGAAATCAGCGTTGCAACAATACAAGCAAACTTGACTGTATCAAGTAGACAAGCACATGGAATTAAAATGTCCCTATTGTTAGAGCAAGACCTAGCACACTTTTTTGGCTACCACACTTACAAGAATTTCCTATTCACAGAGCTAATAAGATTCACGGACCATTCTCAAAACAAGGTTTGTCTGTGGTCAACCTTTATGGGGCAGCAGGCAAATGTCATGGTTTGAATGGGGCCAGACTGTGCCAGTTGATCTTAAAATCAGAGAGAGTGTTTTTTCAGATGTTCAGTTTACTCTAAATAGATATATCTCAAGAGTCATAGTCCCAGAAGCACAGTATGAAAAAGAAAAAAAAAAAAAAAAGAAAACATAAACAAGAAATGTCAGATATAGGTTTCTACCGTCATCTCTTCTTCCTCCTCTCTACTCCTGTAGCTAAAAATTGTAAAAAAATACTCATATAAAAATCTTTTCTATTCTAGATGTTGATCATTTAAGCTGAAATTTCATCAACTCATGTTCTCACAACATTTGTTGGAAACAAAACAAACAAAAAACAAAACAAAATAAAACAAAACAAAGCAAAATCAGTGAGAGGGCTGCAGCATTACCTATTCATCCTACATATGATTTCCAACCACTTACGACATATTTTGCCATTCTTCTCTCTCCTTTCATGCACTGTTTGTAGATGCAACAAATTCAAGTAAATTGGAGCACTCAGAATATCTGTCATGTTAGCTATAACTGAAGGGAGATACTTATCAATAATTTGATGATAGAATACAACAATGGCTCTAGAATTAAATTAATAGCTTCTTGAGGTACCTCCAACTTTGCAAGACAGTCTGTCTGCAACAGTCTTAAGGCATTAAACAGAGGTGAAACAAACACCTGGAAGTGTTCCATCTGAGAATTTAATAGAAATTGCCCTGATAAAAATGCACATTAACACAAAGAACAAGCTCCTGTAGGAGACTGTAATGAATCTTATGAAGAAAAGAAAATTAATTTTTCAGTTTGAAACACTTAAAAACTACTGAGAAAAAAAATCTATTTTTTATTTTTTAGTGAAATTCTACAGAACTTTTTCATAATGGGCTGATTTTCAAGGATGAGTGATGAAATAAGTACAAGTTTTGCAGTCAGCTAATAAAAGTTGTTCAAAACCCTTGCATTGCACACCTAGAAGAGAGACTGTGCAACATGCACTGCAATCCACCTCTGAACTGGACTAGAATTTACCTGATTTGAAATGTACTTGAAGCAGAGGACATGCCCAGTGTGTTACAAATATTAAGGAAGAACCTGTACTTAGCTTCCAAGCTGAGAGAGACCCTGAAAGCTCCCATTATTCAGGGTGGGCTGACATGTTAAATAATAGCCTTAAAAAGGGGTTAAAAAAAATATGGGGTGGAAATGTGTGTGTGTGTGTGAGGGGGATCATCAATACCATCTTTTGCAGTGCTCTGATAAAGGTCCCTGAAAAACGTGCTTTAAAGAAGCCGGCCAGATTTCATCTGAGAAGGTCAGGAGGGGAGAGAAACCTTCACGGCATGCATAAAGAGTGTATAACTTTCAGTTTGGATAGTGCCTTACCTGATGAATTCTTATTACATCCTCATTTGACTCCCTTAAACTGTTACTAAATGTTCTTTAACACCCAGTGAACTAAACACATTGAGAAGAACTTAGTTTGAAAGCTATTATCGTATTCATTTCTTTTACACTTCTGAGAACATTGCTTATGGCACCTTACGAATTCCTGTGAATTCCCTTTTTAGTACCTTAGATAGAGGGTGTGAAAGAGAATATGATCAAAATTAATGCTGAAACATCTCCATAGGCAAAAAACTGCCTGGAAAATCAGGCCTTCAGGAGAATTCACTGTTCAGCTTTGGCTTTACATTCACAGCTGAGTGTATTTTAAGTGTTTTATATGGAAAGTAACAGATACGAGCACTTGGCTTACCAGTGAATTAGGAAATCCTACTGTTCTCCCACTTCATGCAAAGTTTTGGACCAGCAGAGAAGAGATCATATGAAATGTGTAAACAGGGAAAACTCTCTTTTTCAAAGATATGACTGTCCTATTAACAACAGCCCAGAAGATCTGCAAGCAAAGCCCTTATGATCATACACCAATGATCAGATACTCTTTTGTAAGTAACTCAAGTTATAATAGTTGGAGTGGAATTTGGACCCAAGTTCTGGGTCAAAAGACTCCACTCCTTTTACATGTTAAAAGCCCTAACTTGGATGTAAAATTAAATGCTAGCAAAAGTACTGCTGTTGAGAGGAATGTCACTAAATGGTCAATACTTGGAAACAAATGCATCTGGGATTTAGATAATTATACAAATATTAGTGTATAATTCCTGTATTACAACTTCTTGGAAAACCCTGTTACAAGAATCATGGTGAAGCAAGAGAGCATGGCTTCCCCATCCTTTGCAGAACTAAAGAGCAAAAGTGCAAAATTGCAGACTGAAAAGTTTTGCATAATAAGATCATCACTGAAGCAATTTGCTAAATTAATAGATGTAATTATTTTTCTCCCAAATTCATATTCCCATTGATGTTATGAGAACCAATCTTCCTTTTTAATGAATCATTTTAGACAGCCATAAGATGGTAATGTGCAGAGTGGATGGTATTTCAATTATCTTATACCTGGTTTGGGGCTTGCCAGTTATGATTTCCTTGCAATTAGCTTAGAGCTCTCTTCATATGCAATCTTCTCTGATGAGTGAAATGTCCAATCAAGAGATAGCATCATGACATCATTTGACACAAGATGGTTCTGAGAATAATCAGTCAAGGGAAAAGATTTGAAACTTGGAGAGTAGCTTATGTAGAAATCGGACCAAATTTGTTTCATCTAGCTTTCATCACGTATGATGCAGATAGCTATAAGTGCAAACTCCCTGTAGAGAGAAAGGAGAAAGAGAAAAATAGAAAGAAAAAGGTACTTTTAGGAATCAGTTAATCTCATTACAAACAAATGCCTCAAAGAGGTCAGATCAATTATTTTTTTGTAAGTGGCCATTCATCTCTGAAGGATTTGCAGAGACCAGCCCTGCAGACATTTTAGTTTGGACGAGATGTGTCCAATGGTTGGTGTCTATTATTGATATGACCTGACGAACATCACCATTTACCATCTCTCCTGGTGTATTAGTCTGACCTGAGACACATAAGCTTGGAAGTTTTCTCTCTCTTCTAGAGCAACCCTGGCCAGCTGAGAGTTAATGGCAGAAGGAAGAAACAGTGCATGCTTTTGCTGTCCACACAATACCCAGATGGCATTAATCTGGTATTTCCAAGGCTTGCATTTAGATGGAGAGAAATATCTTGGTTTCTGAAATTCTGCATTGTTTTCAAACTGTTCATCACATAGCTTTCATTGCAAGCACTTGGTTTGCATGCATGTCTTTTTTTTTTTTTTTTTCCCTCCTAATCCTGTTGATTGCACTGTATTTTAAAGTCAGATGAAAGGAAGAGCAAGCAAACAGAGTTTTTTCCAACACTTTGATGTCACTAATGTTCTGTCAACTGGCTTATTAAACCATACAGTCTTAGTACTCTAAGCAAAAGCTTGAGTGCTTTACAAGGTGTCTAAAAATATACTGTGATCCTTAAAAGTATGATCATACTTATTGGACAAGATACTAAATAAAAGATGATGCTCAAGACCTCTTTTATATTTTATTCACCTCTACATATAAGTTTAATCAGGGCAGCAGAATTTTCCATTCAGTCATAGTTGGTTAGGAAAGTCTTGCAGAGTCTGGAGGTGAGGCTTTTACACTCTGTATTTTAAAAGCTGTTTAAACAACAGCATCCAGCTAATTTTCAGCAAGGAGCAAACTGGAATGAAAATGACACTGAGAGAAGAAATTGCTTGGAGCGTTTTTTTGTTGCAACAGAATACAACAATCCCACAAAGGAACAAGGGGATCAGTGTTGAACTCACAAGTCTTATGCACAGTGCAAAGAAGCTAAAAATCTGCATCAGATTAAAAAAAATAAACAAACAAAAAACCAAAACAAAACAAAAAAAAACAAAACTGACCTGTTGCTGTCCTGACTCTGACTCCTTCCATGTTCTGCAAAGAAAGTGTTTTGCTGATCCCTTTGTCTCCAGACTGTCTGTTGGAATAAAAATTATTATCTGGAGTCTTAAGAAATTACTTTCCAAATTACTTAGCCTTTTCTGGGACTCCAAAAATGAGAATGTAGTACTATTCTCCCAAATTTGACATAAAGTCTCTTAAAATAATGTGCACAGGTTTATACAAACTTTTTATATTGTGGTGAACTTCTCTTTCTGTTGACGTAAACAACATTTTATCCCAATGGGGCTGGGATGCTGTATTATTTTTTCCCCTCAAATAAACAGCAAGTTTTTCCTTAGTATTTGCTTATTACCTTATCTCAGACTTACTTTTTCCCCTTTTGCTGCTGAATAGTATTTCCAATAAATCTGGGTCACAGGAGTAATGAGAGGTAGCTTCAGAAGACGAGTAGCTCTTGGTCTTTCCCTGCTTTTTGTTTGGTAATTTAAGCCTCTGTAGAGCTTTTAATCCCAGATCTCTGGATGGAATTCAACAGGCTTAGCAACAAAACATAAAAGCTTACCAAAAGCACTCCAGAAAGGACACCATTCTGTCTGTCTTTTTCCTAGATGATCGCTTATTTATCTGACTTTCCTATCTATCATTTTTAATTACTTTTCCACAGTTTTTGAAGCCACATACTGTTGCTTTGCATTTGGAAAAAAAATAAATATATATATATATTACAAAAAAAAAAAATCATCTAGTTTGATAAACCCATGGAGTCATGCTGAATGGGGAATCTGCATTTCTACTTCCAAAGGCAGCCTCCAGGTCAGTAGATGAAAACTCTGAGGTCAAAATGTTGTCAGTAATGAGATCTCAGGCATTTCAAAAGTTCACATAGCTCTTTGTACATTGCAGGAGAATCCCTCTGTTTCCTCTGGTGCTGTTTCATGCTAATTTGGAAGCTGCAAACTGGCACGAAACATTTCAAATGAAACATCAGTTCATCTTGGATCCTAATTTATTGCTTTTGCAGAGTGCTGGGGTTGAAGTTGTTGAATTCTTAAGAATGACAAAGACACAGTGTAGGCAGCTGGATTTCACAGCAGTGAAATAAAGAGTGAATTAATTGTGTATATACCAAAGATATCCTTTACATGAAGTGAAGTTAGGCACCTGTTATTATTTCCTGCTTCATATTTTTGATAAATACTCCCATTATAAAAGATTCAATAAATTAATGTTTGAACTTTTTTTTTTTTTCCCTTTCTTTATGAAATGACTTATTACAGTGGTAGGGACAAGTTAAAAGCCAAGAGGCTTCTTCTAAAAGTCTTAAGATTAACTCATCTGACTGTGACAAGTTATTTCTATTTTGTAATACATGTTGTTGCAGGAGAGTGGAATGTGCTTATCACTGTAAGAGAATGCTTCAGACCCTGCCGTCCAGAAATTCCCATCTATGCCCTCAAGAAAAATTTGACTCCCGCAGTCCAACACATGGATCAAGACTCTGTGAAACAGTAAGCCTTGATCATCTTGACCCTTGGATATTTTTATGACACAACACTTTATTTGAGATTCTAAAAGGTGAACTTTCAACATAGCATTTGACTGTAATGTCCATAGCTTGCAAGGACACAAGTGCTAGGTAAAAGGTAACAAAATATAATAAAAACATAGGAACTGAACATCTTTTCTTTCCAAAATCTGAGAAGTTTTCTGGTAAGCCTAATAACTAGTGGTTAGCATATGCTCTAAAGCATGAGAACCATTTTAATCTTTATTATTATTATTATTATTATTATTATTATTATATTTTTTAGTATATATCTTTTGGAACTAAACATTTACCTTTTTTTCAGATGATCACAAGCCTGTTTATGCAGCATCTGTAGTCCAAGACCCAAGAGGTTAAGAGAAGCTTAGATCCTTTCTGAGCTGAACCCGAACTCTGAACCTTTTGTTTTGTCTGTCATTGATGTTTGTATCCTGCTGGATGTGTAGGCAAATTAGACTTCCAATCCTACAGAAACAACACAGAGATGCAAGAAATGTTATTTTCCCTGCTTTGCACTCCTTTAAACAAACATTGAGCGTTAAGTTATAATTACAATCAATATTTTTGCCATGCCTGCTTAGCCAAATAATATATATTTCAGTCAGTGCACTTCAGGGATTTATCTCTGCAAGGCCTGTTTCTGCCCAAATCAGTGTGTCTTTCCCTTTGATATTCCCACAGTGTTCACATATACCCTCAAACATACACAGCCCTGGGTAATATGTCTCCAATGCAATGAAATCAATGGGAACACAGCCTTTTTTGCCTGACAGTATTGTCAGGGTGTATTATCTGGTTTCGGCTGTGGCTTCAGTTCATAGCAGTCGTCAGTTAAATTTCCCTTTCTGAAGCTGAGCAAAGTGTGGTAATGTCACAGCCACAGGCGACTGCCGCTCACAGGACGGTTTACCGGTGGAGCTTAGCCTCCTGGCTTGTCACAGTGTATATATCTCAGGGTCTTCTTTTCCTTCCTACTCAGAGGTTTCCAAGAATGTTGCCTGGAGCAGTCATGGGATGCAAAAAAAGAGAGATTTTTGTTCTGCACTTAGCAACATTACCACACTTCACACTCAGTTTCTGATAAGGGGAAATTTAACTGACTGCTCTGAACTAGATATACCAGATAATACACTCTGACAGTGCTGTGGATAAAGGCTGGCAAACCTACTAATTTATATTTCATTATCTCTGCACTTGGCTTAATCTGTTATCTCTTACTAAACGTTAGAAAGCTCACAAGGAGAGCTGCACTGAACAGCAGAAAGTGGAACCACAAACATCTCTTGAACACAGGGTGGCTTCTGTGCCAGAGGATAGATGGGACATTTTAGCTACCCATCCACCCCAGAAATTCAACTGCAGCACCGATGCACTGTCTATTATAAAACAAGGTCTGTATCCCCATACAACCACCTCTCTGCAAATGCAGAGCTTTATTTCTTCTCTGGGTCTCTGAAAGGGCATTCATACCATCTGTAGGTGTTCAAGATAGAGGTTCATCAGGATAGCTGTGGTTGTCAACACAGCCCACAGCTCCAGCTATTTCAGAAGTGGGTGATACACACGGATCTAAAACGTGCCCTTATTTTCCATTCTCCAAGAAATGGCAATATGAGTCATTCTAGGTGATGATCAAGTTCTAATTTCCTCCAACCTGGAATGCAAAATTCAACATCTTGCACAAGTCTAACCTGTTCTTTGTCATAATCATTTAGTTTCTATGAGGATCTTATTCTTGTTAGTACAATGAAAAAGAACAATCTGAGAGTCATCTCAAAATTAATACCCATAGAAGAATATTCAGTATTTGTTACAGTGGATTATCCACAGGCAAAACTTTTTCCATCTGTGAGTGAAGTTAGGACATGAAACCATGCCAAACAAAATAACATTACAACACAAAGTTTACTTTATTACTAGAAAGACAACCACACTTCTGAGGGAGTTTTAATTACTGCTGTATAGGTCCAATAACTTTGTTCTCTATGATCTGCAGTGAAACTATCGTCATGATACTGAGCTAAAAACCAGGAGAGCTAAATTATGTCTATAAATTATGTAACAGAAGTTTTTTAACCGGGCTCCAAGAAAATTCATAAAATCAAGATATTTCTTTCTGTCCTGAGAGAAGTATGCTTGATTGCTCCACAGTCAAGAGTCCCTACTTGCCATAGTCAAGAGTACCCACTGACAAATACATTATTGAGATGTCTGACCTACCTCCATACCTTCAGGCACAGAAAAGATGTGAACAGGTTTCCAGTATCTTAGTGACCGCCCTCACCAATGGGATAATGGTTGAAAGGAGACTTCATCCTCCTGACTGACTAGAGCTCACAGATTCAGATCATTTTTTTCTCAGTCCTATTAATCTAATTTCAAAAAAGACATTTCCCCAAACTGGTTGCTGTTTAGAAAAAGTCATTTTTAATTCCCAGATAGTGGTACTGAAGTTCTGAAGTCATCACCAACAAGACATGAAAAAGGTAGGGATGCTGAGGGTCATTTCAGTGCCTTAGATGTCATTCTTAGCTCAAATTTTCCAAGATAGCTGAGAAGATTGTAAACACGTTTTCTTCTAATTACAGTTTTAAATAACTGTAGGTCATCAAATTACTGCTGATTCATAATAAAGGCTTGATTTTGATTAATTTCATGCTTTTAACTTTTTGGAAGACATTTCTGAAATGTCAAAAAATTCTGTTTTAACATGTATAAAAAGATCTTAATTACTTTTTGTACAAAGCAAGTACTTTGAAATGCAAAATAAATAAGTAAATAAAAAACTAAAATCAAAATGAGAACTCAAATATGTTAAAAACAAGGAGTTCGATTTACTTAATATTTTGGTTTTATCTCTCAATTTGTGATTTAAAAAAAAAATCAACTTTCTATTGGTCTTGGATGCAAAGAGCTCAATGGTTCAAAAGTTCTTGTGAGGCTGGACCAATGTTTCCTTTATTTGTAATAATAGAACCTGTAAAATAAGACAGGTAGATAGATAAATGAATGGGAAATCATATAGATCAATATAATCTGCCTTTCCACCATGTAGTTATGTAGACCAGATTATATTTCAACCTGTTACCTGTATGTACAAGAATCTTTGCATCTATGTTTATTTCTTCATTTCACCTTCATTATACTCATTCTTTTTCATAATGTTTATAAGAACAGTATGTGTCCCCTTATTTGTACTGCTTTATTTGCTTACAAAAGGCTGGCTATTGTTTTAATTTCTTTAGTTGCAAGGCCAGCATTTATGCTATTTCATGATGTTTTCACATAAAAATAAATTTGTTTGTTAGTTTTCCCTACACTCTCCATTATGGATTGTCTATTGTTTGTATCTATTTCATCAGAAGTAATACACTGTGATCTCCTTTATAGATCGACAAATATTTTAACCTGCATTTAAAGACATTTTTTTCCACTTTAATCTTAAGGAATGAACTTTCAGATCTTCACAGAATCAGAAAATGGAATCTTAATTGATGTTTATTCTTTTTCTTTGCATGCTTAGATTTCTAACATTCATGATCTTCACCAATCAACTTTTAAAATCAATGTAAATACTTAAAGTGATTTGCCTTTACATAATTTTAAACTATAGAAGCTGCTTGTTTTGATTTTTTTTTTCATGATTTATTGACTGAAAAATTTGAAAGAATGTTTTTAGATTAGGATTTTGCTTTCTTTCACTTTTAATGTACACAGGCAGAGATTTTCTCCTACTAAGCTGTCCTTTTTGACTGGATCAACATTCAATAAGCACATTGTGAACCACTGATGATAAAGACTAGATGATATCTGTCTTTTTAGATAAAAAACCCTCTGAAGTATATCAATGTGTGTTTAAAAACAAAATATGAAAAACAATATTAGATCCCATTTAAAGGAAAATTAATGGCATATAGTCCATGCGCTGGCTAGCTGTGAGTCTTCTGCAAGATGGCCAGCATCTTTTTCCCACCCTGGCTA
Source organism: Cygnus atratus (assembly GCF_013377495.2). Lineage (NCBI taxonomy): Eukaryota > Metazoa > Chordata > Aves > Anseriformes > Anatidae > Cygnus > Cygnus atratus. The sequence continues at coordinate 4,814,936 of NC_066364.1, forward strand.
ACATTTTTTACTTTGCCATTTTTATTGGTCATTCCAACTGAAATCCAGGACATCTATTAAGAGAAGACAACTTAGTCTGAATATGAAATCACTAATTTCTGTTTAAGAAATAGAACACACTAAAGTTGAGCAGGAAAGAAAGAAAGGGGTAGATTTTGTGTATCTACATTCAGGATGCAATCCAAATTCTTTTTATGTTCAGAGATCATCAAAGCACTTAAGTAAGCTCAATGTGAATGTGAAGACTCTGTGATTGCTTTTTGATTTTTTTTATCATTCTATTAATCTGTTGCTAACCAGATTTAAAAAATAGGTGATCTGCATTCAGTTGCTGTCTTGGATATAGATTTCCTGTGAGTCATAAGTCAAATGGTCTGCTACTTCTATACCTGTTTTTTAAATGGGGTAGCCAGTTTCTTCCTCACAGGGGTATATCAAGAAAGATAAATTTTATAATGATGGTGAACGTCACTGGACAGGGAGTAAAGGTGGCTTTGAGCTGAACGCTGTCAATTAGGATAGCCGCAGGGTTTGTCTAAATAGCGTATGGCTTCTCATAGTCATCATGACATTAATGAGCTCTGACGGTGTGCCATTTCTGGCCTTGGCCTGACTCTCTCTTGCTTCCACACTCCTGGCCCAGCTCCTCTCCTGTCAGCTGAGGATGGATGTCGTGATAGAACTGGGCTCTTTTTCCTTTGTCAATGGTGTTTGCTTTGAATTTGGCATGATCCCTTGCTTTGGCATGATTTAACAGGATTATTTTCGAACTCAGCTGGCTGCAGACTTTGTCCCTTATATGACAGTAAGAACATAGACTCCGAAAACATCCCCAAATCCATATCTCAAAACTCCATAAAACATCCTCTCTTTAGGTAAAAGCTCATCATAATCACAAAAGATGTTCTGACATCTTATAACAGGCTTCTAGAGGAGGAAAGTCTAAGAGTCTGTTCCATACCTCCCTGGCAAAGCAGAATTTTTTTTAGCCTAATGTCCTAGATTACTTCAAGATGAGGGCAATGTCCTGGGGTGTAAAGGAAGGTTAACAAGAGAAAACTCCTCTATAACCTGAAATCTAGAGATAAGTTTGAGTGTATAAAGAGGAGTAAAAATGAAACCACACCAAATCTAGACTTTTCAGATGTATAGGAGTACATAAATAATCTGAGCATTAACAAGAGAATGTTAATAATGAGTATGAGAAATTCAGCGGGAATATTATTATTATGGGTAAGTACTTTAAATACTTAAATGCATAAAACCAGTAAGCACTTAAACACTTTCACAAAGGAGAAGAAATTGTATTATTTTGGCTGTTTCAAACTCCTCTAAAAAGAATGCCAGATTAAAAATTATAACCGTGCTTCCCCATGTCTTTTATTTAACACAATAACAGTTAGGAGCAAGTTTATTTGTCGATGATACCTGAGTGTATTTGAACATATATTCATCACAATATTCTACAATATTCTGGAGTAACAGTTTCTTATATTCCATTACTGGATTGATTTTATCTTGTTTAAAACATTTAAATATTCAGCACTCTCTCTCCTGGTGTTTGGACAATCGCTTGGGAGGCTGGACAGCTGTGTTTCAGCCTATGCTCCAGTGGATGTTTCATTATTTATGCAAAGAGAAATAGCACCAAGAGGAATGACTGAGAGCGCTCTACTTCAGGGTACACTGCACACTAGTGATGTAGATACTCTCTTACGATGTGAAAGAAAGAGGGTTCAAACCTCTTTGTGTGAAAGAGAGGAATGGAACTGATTTTTCATGTTTAAAGTACATTCCTTGCTTACTCATTTGTTCAGTTAAAAGAGGATAGCCTCTGACAATGATGTGAGTCAGATTTGTTACTTTTTTTTTTTTTTGAAGTACCTAAATATTCATTTTACATCAGATGGAAAAGTTCAGGTAAACATATACATTTTACTAAGCTAAGTAAAGTAAAGCCTTCAGTGAAACCAAAACTTTTTCTCATCCTCTTTCCTGGTTGTGTTGCTAAACCCCAAATGAATTATGATTACAGCTGAACTTGATCTAGGAATCAGTCTTCATTTTCCCAAACAAAAGAATACAAATATAATAAAATAATAAAATAAAATATCCACAGTGGGCAAAAGAAAAGGGAATGACAGCAAGAGAATATAAAAGCTGATTACACAGTCCAATGGAAATCTGAGGAAATGACCTTTGCAAGCTGTTTCTGGACAGCTTCTTGGTAGTACAAGACTGTATTTGTCAGGAGGAGAGAGAAATCCCTCAGTAACTGAGAAATGCAATGGTGGGATTTCAGAGAAGTCTTTCAGCTTTCTAAGTGGATGGGATAGATCACGTCTTATACTCTATGGATAGAATCTGCATGGTGACATGTCCTGCATTATAGAGATGTCCTTATCAAAGATGACACTTATGTCCTGAGCTAAATGACAGCAGGACAGTAATAGTCCCCACACTGTGGAGGATGAGAGGTGGCAGGAAAGCCCTGCAGGCAAAGAGAAGAGTTTGTCTTTTAGGTAGTCTCAGCATCATTCCTGCACAGGCAATTTAGGCATTATAAATTGCCTAAAATGCAAAGACTCTGCCTTTGCATATAAGTGCAAGACAAAATCCATATGATATTGAGTTTCTAAGGCTTATAATGCCCAAATAATTTTTTTCAGACCGTCTGCTTTGAGACAAATTTGCCCCACTCTATAATCATGCTGACTAGAATTAAATTTCACCTAAGTTTAAGGTCAGTAACAAAACAGGAACTTGCTGATGGTGGTGGGGTGATCCATCTTGACTATTTTACTTTTCTACATGAAGTCGATTGCACAGAAATTATTATTTCTTGCCCAAATGACTACAAAGACAGCAAAGACTACAGATGACCACCTCGAATGTAGACATTTACAGCTCAACAAATGAATTCTGGTCATGAATACTTTTCTGTACACTGCTACCCCATGACATTAAATTCCATGGTAGTACTCAGAGTTTTCTGTTAGCTTCAATAGGCAATAAAGTATCATGGTATTTGTTGTAGGTAAGACCCTCACTGTAAAGCAAGAAAATTTTAAGTTCAGATTTTGGATTCAGATTTTGCTGTGTGTCTGTTCTTCTCTCTAATTTCTGATAGATGGTCACTCATCTTCAGCTTGCAGTATCTGGGATTCCTTGGGGCATTATTCAGGGCCCATTACCTTTTTAGCTCTAATGATATCCTGCCAACAGCAATCCTCTATGTATGCCATTTATTCCATTACACTAAACAGGGGTAATTTGGTAAATTGAGTGTTTAAGTAGCCTTAAGGTAAATTTTTTTTTTTTTTTTTGCCTTTGCAAAATGTTGATGTTCCATTTGGCCTCAGTAGATTCTTCTATTTTTGGAAGGGCTTATTTTCCTTTGTTTTTAATTGTTCTTAAAATTGAAAGGTTAAATAAAGCCCCCAAACAAATGTTAAATAAAACCAAAATCATGCTATCATTAAATTAAATCTTGGATTTTTTAAATGTAACTTTGGGTAGCTTCATACTCCATGTTCTTACCCAGTTCCTAATCTCTCATTTCAAAAGCATAAGGGGAAGATATAGAAAATTATCTAAATTACTGATTAAGGCCAATAGATTATGACTTTCACAGAGTAAAAGCTAGAAGAGATTCTTTTGATTATTATCTCTAAATAAAAATAAGCTAACTTGACTGTTCCAGTCAATTAGCTTTTTTAATTTAGGATACTTTAAATTAGCTAAATGAACAAACACAAACTTTCATGGCACTCAGCACACTAATGAAGAGCTGCAAATGTTTTGAGTGTGTAAGAGACAATGATGAACTTGTTGTGTTCTCTGTGGCCCATAAAGTGGAAGAATAAAGGGGAAAACTTGAGTGTCATAAGTAACGTCATGGAGTGTTCAAAAGAGACTACACAGACTCTCCTATCTTCAGTTGACTAGGACAATAAAATATATCCTGGAAGCTGAACTTGAACTTCTAAGCTTTTTTTTTTTTTTTTTTTTGGGGGGGGGGGGGGCGGGGAGGGGGAAATGTCTAACTTCATTTCAAAACCAGATAAGAATGAATTGACTACATCCCCTGAATTTGCCCTGATGCCCTGATGTTCAATTCTTTCAACCTCAAGAAAGCTAACTCCAATTTAGCGGTTGAATTTGTTCCAAAATCCAAATATTCCCAACTCCCAAACAAGTTTCTGTAAACAACAGAACTAGGAGATAGCTTGGGTTGGTATGGTTAACCTTTTGGGAATCTCCCTGTACAGAGAGAAACTAGTTGCCAACTTTTAGAAGGCTAAATTTGGTGAGATGAATGTCACTCCAAGTCTTCAAGGCAGGAACAAAAAAGGTGAGAGCCAGAGCTATATCAGGATGTTGTTTTCTGTCTTTTCATCCAGACATAGATAAAAAAAATTCCTTCTCCTCACATCCCCTCCCTGGAAGACTAGTTTTATCCAATGACTAAATGCCACAGAAAGCCTATTTTATATAGAAGCCTTCTTCATATTGCTTCTCTTTTCCGACCAATAAATTATTTGTTTAGGAAAGCCTTAGAGCCACAGAGCATAACCAGTTGTTGAATCAGGCCCTTAGGAATGCTGTGACTCACAAACAAGCAACATCAAGAAATATTTTAAATTTCCCCAGATCTCAGAGGAGATTTTTTTTTATTATGATTATTATTTTTATTCTAAAATGACGTCCATTCCCCTAAAAGTACAGTGCTCTTTGATTGCATATCCAGAGGACAGTTGGCCAGAAACTCACAGGTGGCTAGAGCTTCAAGCTAAAAAGATTTTACTCCTCCATAAATATGCATCTGTTAGCTTCCAGGGCTTATTGCTCTTAGTTAGGGTCACTGAGCCTTGGGGACAAGAAAAACACAAAGGTCAAATTCATCCCATTTAATTGTAGCTATACAGAAATTAGCATTCAGCCAATTGTCTAGTTGAGGTCTTGGTCAATTGAATGAGAAAAGCACATTCAGAAGATCACTCATTCCATCCTCAGACAAAGTCTATGACCTTTAGGAGAGCCTTATCACACACAATTACTACCCAGAAAGAGTAGAGTGGTTGCTTAGACTAGATTGGTAGCTTTATCTTGACTAAATTCAGGCAAAACTTGACCAAATCATTATGTAAGTGTCCCAAAGCAGTCCAGCTTGATTGCTATTTAGTCATTTTTAGAATGTGGTCTCCCTAAGCACAGGACAAACTGGTCCAAAAGGATGCAGACAGTAGCACCCAAGGCACATGTACACCAGTGAGGGTGTGAGTGCTCTCCAAAATCCCAGGCTACGGAGAACACAAGTCTGAACTATTTCCACAGCAGCTAGTACCTCACTTTCTTCTATGCTAAATTCCCTTCTTTTTAAATGCAGACACTCATATTTAAAGAGCTTGCCATAATTAATATTTTAATTCATGGTAGGGAGCGAAGCAAGGTTTTAAATACTGGAAAAGCATCTGCTAAGCATGTATTCTCCCAGCCGTTTTGAAATTTTTGTCCTTTCAGGAGCTGAGATGTGTGATGTGAGTACATTTATGTACAGGGAGGGTAAGGCTGGGGAAAGATGTAATCAGTCATACAACATGCAGCATACTTTCTATATTAAAAGCATGTTTTCCTCTTTGCACAAAGAAAAGAACAACTCATTCACATGGAAATGGAATAGATCCCTGTGGTGATTAAAAACTCCAGTAGAAAGATACATATTTAATGAACAGATAACACAGATAAACGGGAAGAATGCACTTACAGCAGAAAGCAGCCAGAATAACTTGAATGTATAGTCTTTATTGCAGTGCAGAATAAACTGAAAATATGGGCTTATTAAGTTTTTTAAGTACAAAGGCAAGACATTTAGGAAGGAGAATGGAAAAGCTGGGGGCATGTGAGTATAAAGAAGCATGTGATATTATGGATGCAACTACAGTTTGGCTAGAAAACAACACTGGGTGAATTCACATTCAACTATTGCTCTAGGAGAGAAAGTCAGGCTATAAAAGGAGATGGATTATGGCCTCTGATGCTTGAAATATTGTTTGTCTGTCTTGTATGACCAAGTAATTGAATTGCCTATTCTACACTAACCAAAGTAAAAGAAGTGCTTGCTTTTTTCTTTTTTCTTTTTTCTTTTTTTCTTCCTTTATTTATTTTAATAAGATAAGTGTAACCCTGATGTCAGAGAAAATGAGCACTTTTTCTCAAGGTACAGTTGTGGATAGACGCATAAGTACAGTAGTGTAATCTTAAATTTATTATGAGAGATATATGATCACCTTTGTTATAGCAAGTCTTGACTAGTGCTGGTTATGCTGTAATTTGTGCTCATGAATGACACGATACATGCTTCTGGACCAAACAGTCCAACAGCAGCATGTGTTGCTTGCAGATCAGAAAGTGTACTGTGCCAGCCTGGTCACCTCCAAGACAGGGATGTTTTGTTTCTACTATGACAATCATCAACAACCCTGATGGATGCTGCACTGCTGATGTGCAGCCTGTCTTCCCCATTGCCCAGTATTCTAGGAGGAGCAGCTGAACATGTGGTTGCACACCTTCTCATGTTATCCTTTAGCATAGAAAGAAAGTGGGAAAAAGACAGCTCCTATGTTTTAACATGTAAATAGACCATTAGATCAGAGCTAGTTACTCTCTTCATCAGCTAGTTACTCTTCATCATCAATAGAGCAGTTGACTTTAATTGCACAATAGATCTGATCTGTTTTAAATTTTAGGACAGAAAAATCAGTATCAGGGAGATAGCAACGCACCCTGGGAAGTATAGTGGAGAGCCAGGAAATGCAACGTGCAAGGTTGGCTGATTAGCAGAAAAATACACATTAGATGGGCCTCCTTGTTTTCTACTAGAAAAACAACAACAACAAACAACAACAACAATAAAAACATAAAGAAGAGCTCCTTTTTTTTTTCTCCTGAACCATTGCTCTGAAAAACCTTGAACTCCATACTTTAAACTAAAAAGTTCTAATATTTTCAGGAGTTTTGGACATTTTATTAAAAAAAAAAAAAGTAAAAAAAATCCATGAAAACATAAAAAAAAATAGTTTTGTTCAAGAAATTAAAAATAAAGACTAGCAAGATTTTTTATTATTATTTTTTATTTATTTTTTATCTGCCCTAGAGCCAGTAAGATGTTTCTTCTGGGATGTTTCTCCTGTCTTCTTACACCCCCTTCTTCATTCTGTAGACATTTTTATAGCGGGTAGGAGAACTAAAATTATAATCTGAGCAAGCGTTCCTAAATAATAAATGTGCTTACATTTGGGGATTGTTTCAGGTGTGCTATAAACCTTTGTGAAACTGTGTGGGTAAATAGAAAGTTGGTATTAGTTGGTTATAATTAATCCCGATAGCTTTAAGGCAGTATCTTCCTGCTCCAGGGGTTCAGAGCTAGAGACAGCTAGAGAAGCAGGGAGGGATTCTCAGGGTAGAAAACTGAATGGATATAGCAAATAAGTTAATTCAAACCTTAGCAATATCTGATGATTTGCAGGGCACTTGCTTCTTTTTGTCTGAGACCTCTGAGCAGCACTCTGCTGAGGAAATTAGCATTTTCCACGCTTTGCTTTCACCCTGAAAATGCACAAAATACAAGTCCGAAACATCTTGAAGGAAAGACTACTAGATAAATATATATTTATATATGTATATATATATATTTAAAATCTTGTTCTATATTAATTTTCCTGCATTTATTGAAATTATTTGTCAAAGTATAATAAGAAGAACCTGGACTAAAAAACACTACAGAAATCCTGTAATTTGATCTAATTTATGCAGGCTATAGAAGTAATGCAGTTGGTTCCTGTCTAAAGTCCTAAAACGTACTCTCTGGAAACCTTACAGGAAATTTGAACACCTGATAGCTCAGGCTGTCTGTCTATCTATCTATTTGTCACTCTGTCCATCTAGATGGTTTACAATGGGAGGGAGATGGCCTTTAAAGGAATATTTAAAAGAGAAATTTAAAAGACACTGCATTATCCAACTTAGCTCAAATTCACAAACACATTGTCAAAACTTTACTAATGGCTTGGGGGGTGGAGGTGACTTCAAAACATTCTGTCAATACTTGCTGCAGATAGGTATTCTGGGCTTCTTGAAAAGTGGCCTTTGCAAGGAGCATGGTTACCACTCGCTTTTTGTAGTACAGCTACAAAAAACAGCTGCCAAGAACTGTCATGATGCAAAGGGGAATTAGCTTGGTCACAGTGAAAACATTCAGAATAATAATTAAAAAATGCTCCATCAGAAAACAAAATCTCCTACTTTGCATCAGGGGTGGAAGGGACAAAACTGAGAACAAATAGCAAGCAACACATAAAACAAATCAAGTCCATACAGGAAAAGAAATCCAAAGGCCCTTGTGTTTGAAGTCCATGTCAGAAATGCTCGAAGTGTGCAGTTGCCAAGGTCATTCACTCCTTTCTTTCGCCAGTCAGTCTTACAAGTTATTGCCTGCAGAGCAGATAAAAGAACTAAATGCAGATGAGAATCATCTTAGATCAACCGAACTGAGATGTGTAAGAGACTTCTAGATTCAACCTGAAGTCCATGGAAAAAGACAGAAAATTGCAGAGGTGATTCATCCTCTAGCACATCTTAGAATAGATATGCAAGATGGTATTTCTTCTCTAGAGGTGCCTCTTTAAGCCTTCCTTCAATGGTAAGATGGAAGTTAGAGTTAGGTAAAAAGTATTAGTGGTTCTAGACAAGGACAAAAAGGACCCAAAAGAATTAAACTGTGAAAGATTTGAAAACACAGCCTGTGACTAGCTTAAAAAAGGAAAAGAACCAAAAGACCATCGGGAAAACAAAAATAAAACTAACTACAGAAAAAAAAAAAAAAGTATAAAATGGCATAAAAGGAAATAAAATAAAGCAAAACCATCTCTCTTTTTTTTTTTTTTTCTGGATACCTCTCATCTATATGAAGTACCTTTAAAGGGTATGTCCTGTCATCTAAAAATATCTATCTTCTGTGCTTGTCTATGGAGGTCATAATGACTAACCTAAACTGGACATGGAAATTCCAGTATCTAAAAGTTGGTGTAACAGATTCACATTTGAAAAATTGGCTACTTAGGTGGAAACATTTGGAAGGAAAGCCTTTCTTCCAATATGTTTCTTCAAGGTACCACTACAAAAAACTGTACTGTACAACAGATGAAAGAAGGTAATTGTAAGGCCTTATACGCAAAGGCTTCAATACTTTGTAAGTCCTTCCAGCTCGTGATATTGTATGGTTCTGTGGCATATGATTCTGTATGATTTTTTTAAAAATCAGTATGGACCATTTAACAATAATTTGTCCACACGGTTTATATGTTAAAGGGTGAGGTGGAAAGCTGGGAAATATTCAGAAAAAAATTAAAAGTTGCTCCTTCCAATACAACTAGAGGCTAAATGAGATATGTCAGCTCTGGATATGCACAGGTCTACATGTGTCAATGCCCATCTGCCGTATGTGAAAAAACTGCTACACACCAAGTCTTGTTAAACATGAGGCTTGTTCAAAAGAAGTATGGTATTAAAGTGAGAATATAATGAAACCTACTGTCAAATAAGCCTGTCTTCCTTTCCTAGGTCATTTTGCCAGCGGCTTATTGGTAGCTCTCAACCTAGGACCTATCTTTCCAACTTATTAGAGAAGATATTGAATCTGTCAGTGCATATGCAGTTATTTTAGGGTAACTAATTGCAGACTGTTCATCCAGCTGGACAACCAAAGCAATAATATTAAAGATTAATGCCCCAGTTCAGCAAATAACATGGGCATGTGTATAATCCCTGTGGCTTCTCTGAGATTCACTTATAGGTAGGCTTTTTGAACTGAATATACTGCTGAAATGAGCTCTTTAAAATGCCAAATACACATTCACTGATGCTATGCAAACAATTCTAAGGATTTTGACAAGATTATTAGCTTTGATAATGCAACATTTAAAGCTCAAATATTGGTAGAGGATATAATAATGTTAAAGTATAAACAGATGAAACCATAGATCATTTTGCTGGTGTTTTGTGTTTTGTTTGTTTGGTTGGTTTGGTTTGGTTTTGTGTTTTGTTTTGTTTCATTTTCTCTGAAACAAATGGTACTGACTGATGATAAATGACATTAATTTGGACATGGTCCATAAGAGAGTTCTTACATTATTCCATTGGGAATCATCTCCTATGATTTCAGCTATCTAAATGTGGGATAACTGATCTCAGCTAGAGATCAAAGATCCCTACGTAGACAAAGGACATCAGTAGTTACCTCAAGGGGGCAACTTATTCCATTTATTTTAGGATGCATTGTATTGCCCTCTAGAAGTACTTGTTTCTTTACATCAATTACAAAGGGGCAAGACTATTTGCTCAGTTTTGGACTTCAAATGTTAGGTGCACTAAATCATATCTCACACATTTTCTCATATTAGAATTTTTTCTTTAACTTTGTACTTTAAAATTTCTGGTATACATGTGCAGTAGAAAAACATAGAAATAGAAATAAGTACACTAAATATGTCTCTCCATCAACAGCATTCCATTCCACTCACACCAAGATGGGTGCAAATATAAATGACAGTAATGTTTGGCCTGGCACTGACACCTATCCACACATAAACAGTCACAGTTAGATGAGAAGCTTCACAGTTTCTCTGAATTTTTAATTAGTACAAACTTGGTTTCTTTGAACTCCATCAAAAATAAAATTAAAAAGCCCAGCTTCATTTACCTCGTGTTGACTGTAATGAACATTTGAACATCCAGCATAGCTGCAGGTTTAGGTCTGGGGCTAATGTTGAGATGTCGGCAATCAGAAAAGTCTTGGGGCAAACCACACTTCTTTATCACCACAGGGATAAACTTAAGTGACAGACGTGCATGGGCTAATTACTTTTAATAATTTCTCATTGTTCTGGTTGACACAGTGCTAAAAACCCATGCCCCCCTCAATAAGCCAGAATCTCACTAACATGGCACTACGTCTTTATTACTGCTTCGTTACTTCAGGGGAGCCGCGTTCTCTAAAATGCCTTTCCCTGTGGCTTAAAGTAAAGATTTTTTAAATAAATAAATACAGTTTATGTTGGGCATCTACCACTTGAAGGGCTAATGATTATTGACTACCCTCCAGCAGACATCAGGGAGTCTAGCCTCAGGCCCTTCTAGCTCGCCCCCAAACATGCCGAATGTTAACACATGTTTCTAGATTCTGACTGGGATTGGACACAAACAAGGCAGTCAGAATGGACCATTTAGTGTACAAGTCAAGATGACAGATCTCTGCTTAATACAAGGAAGACAAAAATTCGTATCTTATTGAAAAAGGCAGAAGAGCCCCGGGTGCTTTTGCTTTGTGATTCTGCAGCAAAAAGTGGGTTGTGTCAATATAAGTCTATGTCACCAGCTCGCAGCTGCCACACTGAATTGACCCTGCTAGCAGCAGACAGAAATGCCTTCCATTTCCAAATTCTTTCTCATGCTCATCTGTGAGAGTGAGCACAAGGTGGAAAAAAGCCAACAAGTTACTCTTAACTATGGGAGTGAAAAACAAAACAAAACAAAACAAAACAAAACAGCCTTAATGCCATGAGACTCTCTGATGCCTGTTACTAATGAAATGCTAGAAAAAACTTTCTCATCTGAAAGCGTTTCAGAGGATGCTTTGACAATGTGAGCTTTCTATTTTGTAAATCATGTTCTTGTAATTCCTTGTAAGTCTCCTGATCCTCCTCAGATAGAGCAGCACAGTATTAAATATTCTTGCAACGCTCACCAGAGCTTAATTACTAAAAGTTGAAACATCTTATAAACTCTATAATCTTTTTTTTTTTTAATTCCCCCCCCCCCCCCCAGGTATTTCCCAAAGAAAAGATAAAAAAAAAAAAAAAAAGTTGAAAATCATGCACAAAAAGTATTAGTTAAGACCACATTTCCAAAGGGGGGAAAGAAGATAAACAATTCTGAAATGAAAAAAATAGAATATTTCTTGATTCCATTTTAGTTTAACATGATAGAAGCCACCGATATGTCTGTTTCTCATGTGTGTATTTTACTATGCCCAGATGTTTACAATGGTGAAAAGATTTAGTTGAAAACCAAAAAGAGAAAAGCTCCCAAGTTCTCTAAAATGGAAAAAAATATAGAGATAGAACTTCAATTAGTTTACACAGACAGAATTACATTGATTTCTGGAGAGGTATGATAATTTAGGGAAGGTGAAAATCTGTCTAAAATTATACAGGTATTTAAAGTACATTCTTTTAATAGATCTGCCTGAAGTCCATGAGAATGTACAAAAAAAAAAGAAAAGAAAAGAAAATATTTTTCTTTTTTTTTGGTGTACATCAGATCAACCTGTTCTCAGGGGAACAGACAATATGGTTGAAGAAGAGCAGGAAGAAGAAAGCCTATCTTGTAACAGAAGATAGTTTTTTGTTGTTGTTGTTTGTTGTTGTTTTTGGGGGGAGTAGGGGACAGGGATGAAGCAATTTTATCAGAATTTATTATAAATCATTGGATATTTCAACCCAGTGATCCAACTTGTCAATATACCTCATGTGACTGAAAACTTCAGACATGGCTGGGTACTCCATGGATATCACAAGGAAGAAAAATTCATCTCACCTAAGTAAGATCTAGTCTAATCTAACTAATAGTCTGTGATTTTACTATTTGCAAGGGAGAGAGAGGAGAATTGGAAGGAGATCATTCTTCACACTGTATTTGCAATGCTTGAAAAGAGGCTGAATAATCTTGGGGAAACACTTTCCTCTCCCTGTTGATAACTGGAGCATATGTGGCTAGCTCAGAGTAAGTGCTTATCTTCCATACAGCTAGTATTAGGTAAGTTGAATGTTGGCCTTCCAAAGAACAATCATTCAGGTACATCTACAATTAAATGTTATGTCTAAATTAGGGTCTAAGAATAAGTCTTACCTGACTTTTTGTAGTGGGGAAGTCTCTCTTTAAACTAGTCACGGGAGGCTCTCTTTAAACACCTTCAGCTATTCCTTTTTAGCCATGTCAGTTTTTCTCCACCGGCTATAAAAGCTAGTATGGATGATTAGCTCAGACAGTGATGTCTAAGTTCCAGTTAGCCATATTTTACTGCCTACATCCAGCTGTGAATATATTATAGGACTTTATCTACACCAATAAGCTGACATGCACCAAATTTACCAAGACTTACACTGTGCAAATGTGTATACAATGTTGTAGTGATTTTGAGAGAGCCACTCCAGGTCTATCCTAATATCAAACTGAACTGTTGTTTAAGGTTTTTCTGTCACCTTCTACTGACTGTCCCACAAAAAGACACAGTCCTTTCACTAGCTAGTAAGTTATTTTTTTAAAAAAATTTGAATATTGGTGATTTATACTGCAGTGTCAGGGATCTGGGGATCAAATTTTGCAAGTGTGTGCAGAGAAAAAGAGGAGAACAGATCAGGCATAAGCCAAGAAACTTTTATTGCAGCGTATGTCAGCCTGAAAACAGATTATCTACTTATTAAATATAGTTGGGTTTTAATTCTTCTTTTAAAAAATATGTTAGAACATTAAACAACATAAAAGTGTGCCAGCTCTCTTTTATTGATTGTTTTTTTCTCAAAGAATAACTGGGGATTTAAAATATTTTCTTTGCATAAATAAGGAAGAGAGAGAATGCAAATGTCTTGGGTGACAACATTTTCTATTTCAGAAATGAATTGGTTCCAGGTAATGTGCAATGGCTCAAAAGAAAACCCATTGGTCTCTGGCTACCTCCCAACAGCAAATTGGTTTCTTTTTGTGCTGCTTAAGTTAAATGTATCCAAGTGTGGAATAACTGAAAAAGAAATGGATATGAACAAAATGCAAAAATGCATCTCATATATATGCATAAAACACTTTCAGTGCAAGCTACAGGATCAGTAGGTGATACTTTTAGTTCAATTTGAAAATGTGCAGTTTATTAATGTGCTCGTTTTACAGATTTCAGCTAGGAAAATTCAATGTAGTCAATGAGCTCTTTCCTTGGGTAGGAGCAAAGAACCATATCACCAGTGAGCTGCTGAAGCACATCTGAAAAAAATCTTGGGTAAACAACTTTGAAAATTTTGCCCTGATCCCTGCATTTACAGAGCCTGGCAGTCAGGTAGCTGAGGGATGATATGCAACTACTCAATTGCTTTTGTGTAGTACACGATCATCCCATATAAATACATATATAGATATGTATATAGTGCTGTAGTGTCCTAGAAAAGTTTCTTCGGAGTTTCTGAGAGGAGAAAAAGATGTCTACTAGGTTTTCTGTAAGATGGACAGACTCTTATTGATACCAATCAAAGCTTTATGTGGCTTCTTGTGAACTGCAAAATGCAATTCCTTCAGGATGAGTTTTAAAGGACTTTTTTAATAAATAACAATATTTATATACATTTCTATTAATTATTTAGTCTCCTAAATTCTGCAGTCAGGATTTTGCTTAAACTATATTAGATGCAGACCAAAATAGTCTAGAGAGAGACTGTCTTTATCATACAGAACTTAGTCTGAAGAGGCAAAACAGACCAAAAGATATGACAACTTACGCAGGATCATTTACCAGGTGTAGTGAAAAAGGGTGTGTGGACACCCTGGGTGAGCTCCCTCCATTGTTAAAGAAGATTTTTGGCAAGCCCAGGGAGCAGTATACTTCTCTGTAAGATGAGAGTCTAAGAAGCAGTGATCTTCAAGTGAAGCTCATAGTAGCCAGTTTCAAAATAAATATATTAAAAAAAAAAAAAAGACACTTCTTTGTGCAGAAGGTACTCTGGCTCCTCACTCTTCTCCATCATCCAGCAGCACTTTTGGAAGTTGGAAGGTATCACACCTTGCCAGTATGCCCTTGACATTTGCTTGTAACTATATACTTAATAAACACTGGAGGCAACGTTCTGATATCATTTGTGAGGCCTTACCTCATAATCACAGAATCACAGAACCACTGAATTGAAGGGGTTGGAAGGGACCTTGAAAGATCATCGGGTCCAAACCCCCTGCCAAAGCAGGTTCCCTAGAGCAGGCTGCCCAGGTAGGTGTCCAGACGGGCCTTGAATATCTCCAGAGAAGGAGACTCCACAACCTCCCTGGGCAGCCTGTTCCAGTGCTCTGTCACCCTCACTGTGTTCTTTCGCATGTTGGTGCGAAACTTCCTGTGCTCTATCTTGTGGCCATAATGGTGCTCTTTGATGTTGAGAAGAATTGGATACTAAGTCAGACATTGTAAAAAAAGCCTAAGACATATTCTGGAATTGCAGACAGTACATAGACAAATGTATTTAGTGTTTTATAAAATCCCTGATAAGCTAAGCATCAGGGTCTTTTCCTCCACACTTTTTCCTTTTTGCAAAGGCAGTTATATTTCACTGAAGATTGCAAGCTTTTGCTTAAGCACTAGTCAAAGGTATTTAACATAGCCCATTTTCTTTGAGGAATACTGACAGCAACTCTCTACTGAGATCAGATCAAGTCAACAATAGGGAAATGACTGCGTATAAAAGTTAATGTTGCTCAGTCGTGTCTCAATAGAATGGGCTGACAATGCAGAAGATTAACAGCCTGAAGCCAGTAAATGTTGCTTTACAACATTGTACAGTCTTGAAAGCGTGGTCAGCTGAAGATCTCAGATCTTGACTCTTACCTTACATGTATTACTAATTTGCCAAGAACTCTAAGGGCAAATGTGACTTGTGACTTGGACCCCTCCATCTCTAAAAGTGGGGTGATGATCATGTTGGAGTCTGTTATTTAAGAAACATGGATGGGAAGTGGGTAAGCCATGTAACTAATTCCATTCTGTCTCTATGTTTTACTTGTATCTTGGTGATTTTAGCTGCAGTTGCTTCAGCTGTTTTCAACCTAGAAATCCACTTTTTCACTACTGAAGGTTTTTGGTCCCATACCAGGCAAGGCAAAATGTGCCCACTCTTCAGCGTCTCCAAATCAGAGCGGCTGGCATTAGCTTCAGCCACTGATGAGCAGTGAGGCTATGAGCTATCACAGATGAAAGGCTGGGTGAAGTGTGCAGCAAGCTCTGAAAGAAAGTGGTGGTGGGCCAGCTCTTTGCTGCACTCACCAGAGATCATGAATCAAAGTCCTGAAACGTGTTACTCTCCACAGCCAAAGAAATGCCAGGAGATAGGGTAGTTAATGTTGGAAATGTCCTCAAATTACTGGCATAACTTAGAGACTGTGGAGATAAATTCCCACAGAATATAATTGAAGCTTTATGCAAGCATCTCCCCAGTTGTTGTATCTGTCTGCCATTAAAACAATTGAATCTACTGTAATTTCTTTAAGAACACAATGAATTAGTTTGGAGACTATTGGAGTTTTGGGGACAAAGACTTCACCTTCTTTTACAACTAAGAGGAAATATTTTTATGTCATATTATGCTCTATTAAGTCTCTCTGAAATTTTCTAGAATTTACATCAGTGGAAAAAAAACAACAACAACAAAACAAAATAAAACAAAACAAAAAAAAACACAGCCAAGCATACAGGAGCAAAGCAAGTCATATATATATATATTTATATATATATGTAGACAATCTTTCAGCTTCTTGACAAGTTTAAGCTCCCTTTTTGGGCTTACTCAGCATGCTTTTAGAGCACTGGTCTTTCTTCCACTGGCTTACTCCAGCCTCAGAACACGACCTTCAAGGCATGTCCGCACCATGCAGTGCTGAGAGCTCCCTGCAGATGCACTGACTCCAGAATAAGAAGCCAGGCAACTCTCCCACTAAACCTCTTGCTTCAGAGACAGAGACTTTTGTGCTGGACTGCAACCTACATATGCAACAATTAATTTGGAGTTCATTGAGGTATCCACAGAAAGATGCCAGATTTTATGGTCTCAATTTGGTGAGAAGAATTTAGCTTCCCGAATGCAATAATTAGAGATGCTCCTGGGTATCAAGCACAGGATATATAGGAGCCCTGAGGCCTTCTATATTCACAGGATAGCCCATAGTGCCTAAAATGGCAGTAGATATCTATGTTTGAGGAGCTGAAACCTGTTTATCGTGTTCTTTCTGAACAGTGATATTTAAGGTGAGATGGAAATATAGATGCCTAATGTCGTTTCAATCATTAAGTACATTGGATACCCTAGGGTGTCTCAGGTGACATTATACTACTGTGTTTAGAAACTGAATCTCACTCTAACAATGCAGAGCTAGTTGATGAGGTAATTATATTCTTATATAATCACTTTTCCCATCTCTCTGCCAACATTACAAGTACAGTCTGTCTGGCTTAGTCACAGAGTCATACACGTCCTTGTACAAAGACACACTCCTAGATCTCAGAATGATGCAACATATACTTAAGGGAGAATAAAAGACTGCGTTTGCAATAGTGAAATGCCATTGAGGTCTGGTCCAACAAAGCTTCACACTGACTCAGCTACTAAGCAAGCTTGTGTTAAGGATGTAGCAAGCCCGTTTATATTATAAGACTTGAAAGGATAATCTCGACTCCTAAATTGGCAAGTGACTTTGAATTAGACAAATCCATGATACAAGCAGAAGGAAAAAAAAATCTACTTATTTTCCTTCACATCATGGCATATATTGATAAACGTATGTTAGCATTTAACTATTCATTCTTTTGGAGAAAACTGGTTAACCCCTTAAGTGTTTTGCCCTGAAGGCAGACATTAAAAGTTAATTATAACCACATGGGACAAGCCCCTGGAGGACCGTGACAGCATTAAGCTGCTACCAACCAAGCATGCAGGATGCACAGCACTCTCAGAGAACACCATGTACAAAAATGATGCTGTCTCCTTGAATGAGTTTTCAGAAGTTAAAAACATGCTACTTTTTGCATGCACAGTAAAAAGGCAGATTGCAAATGTTGTACTCAGAGCAAAAAAAAAAAGCTTCCAACTGAAGAAGAAATAGAGCAAATGAAAGCACTGAGCAACATGATTAAACAATGTGGCACAAGGAGAAAGAACCATCACAAGTCGTTTTGCTTAGTGGTACAAGGATATGGTAAAATCTCTTCTAAAGACCTTAGACTGTTACCCTATAATAAACCTTTCCAGCACCGTATATGGCTTATGTGACAATTTGATTTTACCACTATTAAAAGGGAGAGGAGATGACACTTGTCCTTGGAGAGGATCATTTAGGCCACATGAAAAAAATATATATATTGGTTAGTTTTAAGGGAGAGATGCTGCCTATGTGCAAGTAAATTAAGTGTGCCTGGAAGGCATTGAGGCCATGAAACACGGAATGGCCTGCACCCATACAATTAAACTTCCACCCTCACAATAAGATATCTGTTTTCAAGCTAACTATCGAGAGTGGTTCCTGTGCTATTTCCCAAGCTGTTTAATAGAGGTGCTATTGATGTGAACCCCAAAGCACATAAAGTAGGCATTCTAATATCATAGTGGTATAGAAAGATGAGTTCCACTGATGGGGAGTTTCTCTGATCTTTATTTATTTATTTATAGTTTAGATTAAGTCACAATGTCTGGTCAAGAGACATCCTCAAGACCTAATTCTGTTTCTATCTGGCATTGATCAACTAGATTTCTCTTGCAAGCACCCAAATGATGCAGAATGGGTGTGTCTAGCTCCTGTTAATATTTAGGAGAAACACACCCTCACCTAATTTAGCACTGAAAAAGTTAGACTACATCTACATATCTAATTTGAAAGTTAATTGTCTTTAAAGAGAGGATTGGACCAGAGGACTCCCAAAGGTCACTTCCAGCCTTTTTTACTTAAATTACTCTGTGATTCTCATTGCTAAATAAATCAGGGCCATAGATAACTTTATGTCCTCTACTCACTTTGGATGGTACTTGGACTTGAATTTCCTCCTGGACTGCTGTGGTGGCACTGTGGTTGTAAGAGAAGTTCAGTAGTGCATGAATGTGTGTGTGTTTAAAATTCTTCTAAATTATGAGAAAATTCTATTGGAGCTACACAAGGGGTGAATTCTCAACACAAAACAGTTGTGCTATGTGTTTCACCATAAGAATAGGTCAAGGAAAGTGTATGAGTCCAAAAAACTTGTTCGGATATTGTTGGAGGGCAGTGTAAACAGAAAACAGCCATTCTAATCCTTAAAAAAAAAAAAAATGGTTTAGGGAATTCTAGCAAGGTCTAGCAGGCAGGCCAAAAACTTATCAGGGAAAATGTAGCTAAGTAATAGCTTGAACTAGAACTTGAGCTTGCTGGTTGGCTCTAAACCACGTTCTGATGCACCTAATTTAGACTAAACTAATTATTTGTACTCTAATCTAATCCCTAACTGTCTGGGAAGTCTACACTGTGCTAAACCAGGACAATGGTTTTAGCCACCTTGGCAAACTCTGACACCTATTTAAAGGGATTTGAGCTATTACATGCTTCCAGTTTGGTGTGAGCACTGAAATCACTACACCACATTCCACAATATAGCCTGTTGTGTTTCCATCCAAAAGTGCAAAATGCAAAATCATGCTTTTGGACAAAAATAATGACATGAAAAATGATGTCTAAAATGAAATCACATCAGCCATAATTGAAAGAAAGGAAAAATGAACTGTTAATGACATTTAGTTACTGGATTCTCAGGATCCAGTAACTTAATAAACTGTGAACAAAATACAGATGTGATACCCAGATACTATGAGAGAAAATTTGCTGAGAAATATTAGTGACTTCATAAAGGCAGATGGGAACCAGTGTAAAGTCTTTATAAAATTTGGTTGCTCAACTTACAATGAATATTATTTAAATGATAATTTATCAACGGAAGGTAACTTCCAAGGACAGGGGGAATGAGAAGAGTATAATGTAAAGCAGAGAGTGGAAAAGGCTTGGGAAAGGGATAAAGGTAGGATGATGCCTAAGATGAAAATGGGTTAACTCAATGACCCAGTAGTCCTAGATTCCATTTTTCCTGCATGATGAGGAGAGGTCCCAGAATTTCTTGTTATATGGTTGGTACTTCATCATGTTATGTAATAAGAAGATTCAAGTGCTCAACATGCCTGGTCACACCATAAGCAAATTGCACGGTGCTAGGTCTGAAGGTTGAATGTGTCCCTAAGTGCCTAAGTGTCCCCATCATGCATTGTAGGATGTCCCGCCCCTCTTTTAGCGCTCACCATTGAGTTGCACAATTTCAAGCACAAGGTCCAGTGCTAGCTGTCCAGAGTATTGGGAACAGTAAATTTTCAGGGCAAGAATTTAAGAATATTTTAAGAACTTTTTTAAAACTATCTAATGGTAACTATTTGAGATACACCTATAGCCCTGGTGCTTGTACTCTTGTAAACCTAATCTTCTGAAGTTAACGTATTTAACTCCATGCTACTTCCCCAAGGTATGGAAAGCTACAATTTCCGTTTTCCTGTGCTACTGAGTGAGGTATGAATTCATTCATTCTCAGAACCATGAAGGTACTCAGGATCCTTAAAGTGGGACAGAGACAGTACTGACGGGTGAGATTCTTCTCACCTAGATTATTTATCCGTCTAACAATTTGGCTTCTCTCTACACTAACTCCTTAGACTCCATCTCTATCCCACACTGAACAGAAGACTTTTTAAAAATAAATCCACTTTTTTCAGCACTTGGTTCCACACTTTAAAACCCTAAGAAAGCACACAATTTTCTGCTGTTTGTTCTGCACATGTATCTCTCTCTCCCTTTTTTTTTCCTCCCATTTAATTTAGTTTATTTTTCTTTAACACACACATTCTTTGCCTTTGCTTCTTTTAACTTCTTGCTTTACAAGCAATAGAATGTGAATTCAACCACCACATGGAGAAATAAAATGCTCTGATGCTCCTGAAGGGGCTACTTGCACTTTGAATTCAGTTAGGTAAGAGAAGTAAAGTAATTTGTTTGTTATGCTGTGCCACTAGCAAGGGAACATGATGCAAGGGAACAAGAGGAGAGGGAGGTGGATAGAGTCTTGACTCCCTACCTCCCTTAATTTCTGGCCAGAGTAGAATATTAGATAGGGGAAAAACAAGGGAAGCATTATGGGATTGCGAAAAGACTATGAACTTGTGGATATGGCTGTAGCTCCAGAACAATAAGATTAAAAAAAAAAAAGAAAAGTGGAATGTGAACTTTGAAGGCCTGAATCAACACAGACTCTACCTTCTCTGCTCTTTGTATCATTGTATGGGGAAGATGCTCTCAGAGGAGTATTGCTAAGGCTAATGCTATGGCTATGCAGCATACCCATATATCTACCACACACTGTGCCCATTTTCCTCACTTTACCCAATAATACTACTTCTATACAAGCATGGGCTAGGTAGTACCAGACCAACCCTACTGTTCACGGACCCTATTTTGACTCTCACCTGCTACAGGTAATATAGTATCAACCAAACCCACATTAAAGACTGTGCTGTTACCCACACTGATACATCCAGGGTCACAGGGACTTTGCAGTCACATAAACATCATCTATTATACATCTGAAAAACTGCCAAAGCCCAGTGTCAGAAGTCCCAGCAACATGCAAACCTGTGAAGTGGTGAACATGTCAGCTACATGACAGCTTCATGCCCAAGGCTATCTAGGCTGGACGTAGCAGGAGGAAATGACTGCAGGAAAGACCCCTGCAATGTCTGGGGAATTGGCTAAATGGACCTAATAGGTCTTTTCCATCTCTGGTGTCAGTGGGCTACGTTGTGCCCTTAGGCTGAGTCCTGAGTAAGGGGTGGCATGTAGTTATGCTTCCCTGGGAGCAGTCCAAGGAAGGGACTGTGATGGAGAGAGTTATGATCCCTTCCCTGCTTTCCTTTAGCTACAGGATTGCAGTATGGAGTATGGATGCAGTAACTCATAGTCATCTGGAAGACGGATATTTTACTGCTCTGGCAGCTCCCCACCAGCTTTACCAATTTCTCTACTCCTTCTTGCTTTCTTCAACAACTTGTGAGAGGACAAGTCCATTGGATGATGTTCATACTCAGCACTAGACCTAAATCCCATCTGCTTAAGCATCTTCTCTGCTTGAAGCCAGTAGGGTGCAGGCTGACGTGTCCAGCACACGAGGTTGTGTAGTAGAGTTCAGTACCACTTGGCAGTTGGGCAGAATCCTAGGGAGCCAGGGAAGGTCCCTTCTCATCTCTGCATGGGAGACTGTGACAGGGACTTCCTTACCCATAGAGGAGTGTATACGATCTTCAAAGCAATTTCACACAGTCTCAGAAACCAAACACATCTGCTGACTCATGGTCCCCACAGGCTCAGCAATGGGTTGGAAAACCCTTTGTTTCTTGTCAAAGATGGAATTACAATCTCACACTGTGTTTGTGGGCAAATTCTTTCGTTCTCTGCCAACAACCATTCGTACCTTTCAAGAAGTAAAGTGCTGTTTCAAGTGGCGTGGCTGAATTCAGCCTGTATGAACAGTGAAGAACCTGCAATCCATAGAGAAACATCTCTTTGCAGGAAGAACATCAATTGTAGAGGGTCAGGGATTTTATGAGCTGGAGGAAATGAGCAATAATACTACTGAATCACAATCTATTGCCTCTTTCTATCCATCACTGTGTATCATTACTTGAGACAAAAGAGATTAAGTAACTGTCTCTATATATTTCCTCGTAGGAACTAAGCTACATGAGGACTCTTTGTAAATATCTATATATACATAATACGCGTCTATTTTAAAGTAAATTCATAGTATTGTCTGTGAGCAGAATATTTAAAGCAATAATCACCAAGCATCTTGCAAATATGCAGAAGTAGCTGAGACACAGGTGCTGCAAGTTGACATTCTTTGAGAAGACTGGCTAAATTGATAAGAAGAGGGAGTCTAAATGTATATACAGGTAAAGAAAAAAATATCACAGAAGTCCATTCATTCTGATGGATCAGGTGATATTTCCATTCACTGTTGATTCTCTCCCTCCTTCGCCTTCACTCTCAGAGGATGTCTAAAAGCCTGAGGTGGTGAACAGGTTGTTCAGAGAGCACAAAGCATTTTAAAATCAAACACTCCCTCCAACAGTCCCTTTCAATACCAATAATAATCTGTGGTTTTACAAATGAATACACTAAAGCAGAAGGTGCTATCTGGTTATTGGAAAATCACGCAATAAATGAAATTCTGGATACATTTTTACATGCTGCTTTGAAAATAAATGTTCTTATCCCAGCTGATTAAAATTTGCAGTGCCTTGCAGAGCAGCACAATGAACAAATGGGTGCTGTTGTTTTTTGGAACTGGCAAAGGGTGTGCTATAGGATGCTGCAGTACACACTTGTAGAAGGGGAACATGATCATCCTGATGTTGACGCCTGGTATTTGGCTTTTATTTCAGAAAAAGGTGAAAACTTCCTCTGCCATAGTGGAAAATTTCTCACCCTGAATTTAACCCCGGCAATGTAAATCAGAGTAACCACACTTAAGTGTTTAATCTTGCTGATGCCCTCTTACATACAGGGTTTATCCTTTTTATCCCCATACAGATTAAACAAAGTATAACAACCAATTATTTTCCTTTCTGCCTCGCATAGATCTTCTCTATTGTACTAATCTTTTATATTTCCTCTCTCTCTTTTTCTCACTATTGAAACATTTTAAAAGAACTCAGAATTCAATTACTTACATAAGATCTATTGTTCAATTTGTATGAAAGCACTGCATAAAATCGTTAAGGTGGAATGAGAAAAATCAAGTAAAAGGGTGAAAGTATATAAAAAAGCTTGACAAATAAGAGTTCATTAGAACACAGTCTAAATAAAATGTTATTCTCAGACAGCTTTTATGTTCTATATGTCTGCCATGGGATTCATAGGAACTGGGATTCACTTCACTTCAACCTAACTGCTTAAATTTGCTGCTTGAATTAGCCATGATCAGTCTCCTTCACATTATTAGAAACTAAAAGCTACCTCCAGAAGATTTCTCTGCCTGTGATATCTACCTCAAGAAAGAATAAAGTATCTCAGGAAGTTCTTATTTCATTTTCTTAAGTATCTTAGAAATATCTTGGTTTGTACACATCTGAAGTCCACATGGATGTGGTCATCTTGCCCCATGTCGATGTAGTCAATGAATCTCACACTTAAATAATTACATTAGGAGCACAGAAGACAGCTCTGATGTGAAAACCGATGCTAGCTTAACTAAATATCTGGGTAAATATTAAACATATTTAAATATAATTAGTTTCATGGTATCTTTCATAGTACTTTTGAAAATATTAGATGTGGGAGAGACCAATTGAGCTTTTTCCTGAGAAAATTTCACTCACTGAAAAAGGTATCTTAATCTATTTTCTGGTTTAGACTGAATGTAGTGCATGATTTCACAGTTGAAGTATGGGAAACATACATGAAAATGTCCACAAATGTAAAGCAAAACAAACCAAACAAAAAATGAAAAGCCCACAATATTTCAAAAACTAATTAGTGTTTTATATTTTCTTCTCATTTAATTTTTGAAGTTAATTTATTATAGAATAATAATAAGTAAAAGTTGCATACAGTCAGAAGTTCCCTTGGAAAACATTAAATTTTGTTAACAGAGTGGCTTTTTTTTTTCCTCCTAATTTAAACACTAAACTCAGGAATCAATTATTCATTAATATTTACTTATGAATAGACCTGGCTGATGTATGTTTTTCTGCTTTGGAAACTGTCTTCTTTAAAAAAAAAAAAAAAAAAAAAAAATTCAAAGATTGTCAATGTTAAAGACATTTTCTGTAATCCAAGAAAACCTTTTCACAGTCTGAAGTATTTTTTGTCAAGGACTGTATTTACACTAAACCTTGGTTCTGGCAGTAGGTTTTTATAAGTGTTGATTATTTTCAAAAGATATGACATAAGAAATATGGCAGAAATTTTCAACAAAAGCAGAACATGCTTCTTTTTACTCTCTAGAAGCAATAAAAAACCTCAACATTTCTAAAATGGTATGCAAGGTAAATTCATGAATTTCTAACATCTTACACAGATTATTTCCTTTCCATATTATGTTCAGCCTTTCTTTCTCCTAGCTAGGCACCTCAAATTACAGTTAGTACCAGGAGAACCCCGAGAGAGGTCATTTTATTCCATGTTACATATCTAAAAGCTAATCTGCACAAGTCCTCTAAGCACTCTCCATAGACAATAACAACAGACAAGCATTTCCAGAGACAAATTCTTTTCACCATTTCTGAATACTTTACAATGGGAATCACCATTTTCATGAAGTGACATTCGTTTGGTGTCTGAAGAACCAACAGATGTCCAGGTTAGTGTTTAATCTAACTTTTAGTTTTAGATGGCTTAACAGAAGTGAAATGGATACCACTACAGACACATAATAACATTGCTAGTGACCATAAACCAGGCACCAACTGCAGCACTCAGGTCATCCACCACAGACTGGAAGAGCTGAGCCCTGTTGGATTTTGATTTAATCCAAAAGGCAAGATGAATTAATGCCAGAAAAAATATTAAAAGGCTAATTGAAATAAACTGATGGGCTACCCAGAGCCTTTTGACCTGGCTTTACCATTATTACCTTCCCATATCCAGAAATTCAGGAGAAGGATGTCTGATCATAATATGGTTTATCTGTGGTTTGTAAAACAGAATGAATGGGCTTGATCAGCCTGATCAAGCAGCTATTTCCAGCCTGCTGTAGGTTCTTGAATCCTTTCATTTGTACTGGGTATAAGCTGTCAAACTATGGCAAATTTCAAGACAACCAGAAAAGTATTCAAAGACATCTGTGGTGGTATAGGTCCTTCTTGGAATTGCCTCTATCCCTTTGTTTCCTACAAACTATATGCTGGGATACATTCAGCAGGCTATGTTATTAGCTCATCTAAGTCAGCATGCTACCAATATTAATTTACCACAGCTAAAACCATGCCCTCTGACATTGTCTAATGGATGCTTGCAAAAATTGCTGTATTGCAGCCCTGAGCCCCAGGAAGAGTGCTCTTCCCAGCATTCATGTGAGTGGAAGTGACAATAGCAAGAGTCTGTCCCCTCCATTCATCTGCCAGAATGGTGAATGAACTTATTAAATACAAATTATGAATACAAACTATGACTTGTTTCATGGAGAATAAAACAGATTTTCAAATCCAGCTTCAGATGGATGCATCTTTTGGACAAAATCAAACACAGATAATGAAAGATTCCCTCAACTCCCCTAACTGAGATAAATGCTGAATATAAGAAAAACATTCAGGGGACTTTTTAATAATGTATTTCATTTTAGAAAAGCAAAAAGATGATTCAGTATTTTAAAAATATAAACATATTATAATGGCAATATTTAATTGAAAACATTTATTTTCTATGAAAACAGAAAACTAAGATAAAAAAAAAAAGCTAAAAACAAAATCAACTAAACAAAATAGACGGGTTAAATAATAGTTTTAAATCTAAGAGAAAATGTCTTTTTGACTTCAGCACAGCTAACATTTTTCCTCAGGTTTGTTATTCCTCAGCAGCAAACTGAAAAACATTCCTTCATCCAACCCTTGCTGCTACTACAGATATTGAGTTATGGCCAAAGAAGCATCAAAAGAGACTGTTTTCAGTGCTGAGCAGTTGAGCTGGAACTTGGCAGAGATGACAGACAATTCTTGCTGTTCTAATCAGGAAGAAATGTGCTCCATCCGTATGCCAAGAATACACAAGTAGCTGAACACTCCATTATTTTTATTTACTTATTTTCCAGGTAGTTCAGGTATCTCTAAGTACCATTAATAATGAGGAGGAAAAAGACATTACATTATTTGTATTGCCACTAGCTAGAAAATGATGGATTCCCACAGCATGGCTGGAGGGGGTTTATGGGATTTGCTTTTATTTTTTTAATCTTTCTTTCCTTCATTAATATTTAAGTCTAAACTTAGGGAAGTGAAAATGAATACATAACAACAACCGAAGTTGCCGTTTTCAGTTCTAGTTTGAAATTCACAGCACTGGTAGCTGGCAAAACTATCAAATGGTGAATATCTATTCCATGGGACATGTTTTTACTGCACCTTATCAATAACCTTGTAGCATTTTTTAGTCTAATGATGGACTGTCTCATTCCCTAATTACTATACATTGGCACAGCTCCATACTGTTAATATACTACTGACAAATTATGCAAATGGATAACCTGGATCAATGTTCAGTAATTTATTTTGCAGAACCTCATAACTAAGCAGTGCTTTTCTCTGAGAGAAAAAAAATAAATCTTGTTGATGTACAGTTGGCTTTGGTTGTTTTGTTGCCCGCATCTTACACAGTTTACCACAAAATTATCTTACCCTACCAGGTTGGTGTATACTAACTTCAGGGAAACAAACAAACAAAAATAACAACAACAAACAACCAAATAAAACAAAAACTTTTTTGTATGTTTTAAAACAAACAAGAAAAACAACAAAACAAAACAAAACAAAACCTCTTCAACCATGGAATGCTTAATTTAAAAGTTTTAAAGAGAAGTGGATAGAGGCTGAATTTAGCATGGAAAATACATTGAAAAAAAACCACCAAACAACTGTTCTAGGGGACCAAAAGAAAATCTGTTTTGATTTGACTGTTATGAGCTTTCTGAGTGATCAAAATACATCCTTCAAAGCAGTCCAGGTAAGTTCCTGCAGGAATGTTAATACAAGAAGGCAGGAATAAAATAAAATAAATAAAATAAAATAAAATAATAAATAAATAAAATAAAATAAAATAAAATAAAATAAAATAAAAATAAGAAGACAGAAGTCTTTCTAACATCAACATAATTTGACCTGAAAGAAGAAAGGCCAGCTGTCAGCTATGAACAGCAACACAGCTCTACAGGTTTCTACCCAGTGTTCTGATATGTCCTACTCAACTCTTCTTCTCAGTGATTAGTCTTTTGCTTTCAGAAAAGTCTACAGTGCTACTCCATGGACTCAGTGTTGCTCCAAGACCGAAAAATAAAGAATCTGAAATCCATTTTATTTGTGTATGCACCTGTCCTTAGGGTTTGATTTGGATTAACTTTTTGAGTCAACCAATTTCCATATTCTTACCATTAATTTATAATAGTGATATTTTCCTTAAAGACAGCTCCTGAAATTGAGCAATTGCTTAAGAAAATCAGTTTCTTCCAAATAATCAAAACCCAAACAAACTAATAAACAAATCAAATGTTCTTTTCAGAAAGAATGAGAACACTAGAAGCTATTAGTTTAAAAATAATCTGTCTATGGAGAATGATTCAACCAGTTAATAATTTACATCTGGTGGAAGTGGGAAGTCAGAAAAGAAGATAGATTAAAAACTTATGATGCATTTGCATAAAATTAGAGTCTAATTAGAGTATATTATATGTTAAGATGGCAACGTTCTGATCCTTGTTAGTAATAAATAAATAAATAAATAAATAAAAAGACTTTTAAGAGGTAAAAAGCTTTCTCTTCAGACAAAAAATATTTGTATAATGCAAAGAAATATTACTCAAATGTGCATAAAGCCACCATGTTGATGAAGGAAAACAAAAAGTTTTTCTCATGCCCCTCTCAGAGTACCTACTGCATTCTTGCATGCAAATATGGACAACACCTGCAGCCTCCTCATGGCTTCTTTTATGCAATCAAGCTAGAGAGTGTTTTCATTTACAGTTTGTCCATGAAACATATTACCAATGACTTTTAAAGAGTGAGTCAGGATCTAAACGTCATGAATGTCTCCAGCGTATTTGCTGTCTTCACTGGGCTCTGCAGTGTATCTTAAGCCCACTGAAGATGAGTCAGGGGAACAGAGTGAGGCTGCCAGGAGCCCCTGCTCAGACTAGCTGAAAGGGGCAAAGAGAAATATTTTTTTTCAAGTGTAAAGTGCTTTATCCAAAACCTGTTTACAAATGAAAATACTAATAATGGCAGTCCTTAGGGAAGGTGCCCCCTGGTGCTCCAGTTTTGAAAAATATCAGATTATTTCACTATATGGGTAGGGCAGGACTTCTGTTTTTGAAAGCTGATGTTATTTGAGGATGAGATGCCATTTGTGGGCATTTTTGGGATTCCCTTTCTATTCCAGGCATTGGGAAAGAAAAGCTGCAATCCAAAACCAAGCTACAAAACTCATAACAGGGTTGTTTTTCTCTCTTAACATATTCATCACAGTTTTCACCATCATCTCCAGCTGCTCTTCCTGCCATGACACGTGATGAGAAAAAGGCTTGGAACAGCACAGATCCATGGAGTGCAGGCAATGTAGGATGTCGAAGCAGAGATGAGGGTAATTTCTCATCTGCCCTGAGGGTCCAGGGTCCCACAGGAGTTATTTGTGTTAGCTTTGCTCTTTTTTGTGTGATACCACTTGGAGAATTGATATGGCAGCCTGGTGAAGGCTGTTATTATTACACCAGTGATACCCAGATCTGTATCATCACCTCTTACGGTGGAAATTCCTCGCTGAGCAATGATGCCATCTGGATAGAGCAGCAAGCTGAGACTTGGCTCATGACAGGCAACTGAAAATACAGGAAAGACCTATTGGCTTGCCTGTGCTGTTGTACCACACTGGAAACTTTCTGGAAGATGAGATAATTTGAACAATCTTCCCACTTTCCAGGGTTAGAATGAAGCAGCAGCAATCCCCTCCAGCCCCATTTTGGTACTAAAACCCTAAAGAAAATGAAAAGTGTAAAGCTGCTTACTCAGTCTGTAAAATTACTGCTCATCTTGAACAATACATTCATTGAAGTCACAGAGGGAGGAAACAGATGAGGAAACCTAGGAATGATCCACATGAAGCAACTTTCTCCACATCGAGGAGAAAGCCAGGGATGGGTTTTGTTTCATTAAGGCCAAACTTGTGTGGTTCAGTAAATTTCCACTGAATGTAATGGGAGAAGAATGAGTGCAGAAATTACTCATGATTCAGCACTGCATCCATGGGGATGGATAGTTGCTTTGAATATGCAGATAGCAATTATTACCCTGCTGTGTCACCATCTCCTGGGGCAGCTGAAAAGGAAGTGACAATTGTGACATCCCACAGTTCACATTGCTTTCCCACCTTCACCTTCCAGAGCCTCCTGCAGCCCTCCTGCAAGTCTTTCTGCCTTCTCAAATTGTTATGGTAGCTTGTTTGTATAACATTATATATGAATAATTATGTGTTTCTGAGTTTTTCTCTTTTTTTTTTCTTTTTTTTTTTTTCCCCTCTTTTTTTCTCCTCTTTTCTCCTGTGTTGCTCCTTGGAGCTGCACCTGTAAAACTGGTGGCAAATCAACCTTTCAGAGTGTATCTGGCACACACACAGGTTCTCATCGACTTCAGATGAAGCAATCCAGAAAAGTAGGTATGCCCTGGGATACAGCAAGAATGTATGAGAAAAGAGCGAGCTGTCAGAGAACTGACTCACAGGACAAGATACGTGTCATTAGGACTTCGCAGTGTGTGAGATCACTGAATCCACGGTTACCCTCATGATTATGTACAGCAAAGCTTTTCTCCCAAAACGTGCTCTACTTTGTTCTGCCTGGCTAATCGACAGCTGGTTGAACTGTCTTAAAACTTGGGAGCTTTGCAATTTCTCCCCAATCCTTTTCCCCTTCCCTCAGTTCCACTCTTCCTGCTCCTGCTCTCTTTATCTCTCTACCCTGAAAACGCTAACAGTGATAACTAAAGTTTTTAATTTTTCCTAGACCTGAACAACCTCTTGTGTGCAGGATATTTTCTGCTTTAGGGCACAATCTGTTGCAGCACAGTTATAACTGTTGCTAAGGCACCTATTGTCATTATATATGCCTCAGCAACAAGGCATTCTGTCGTGTTTCTCATCTGTGAACATGGTGATTTATTGATAATACTAATCTTGTTTGAAAGTTATAGAGCTTGTAAGTCAAATGTGTTTAAAGGGAGAGATTCCTGTTCCTCAACTTTTTATTGTTTGCATGTCAGAATAATCAAGTTTTTCAGAAACACCTAGAGGAGCTCAAGGTGTTTCACAAGAATGAATGAAGCCTTGCAACTGCACCATTTATTTTTTTATTTTATTTTTTTACATACTCATTAAATGTAACAGGGAAACTGAGTAGCAGAAATGACAATACATAACTTAACCTACCTCACATCAAGTAACCATAGAACTGAGCCTCAAGGGGATGTTGGGCGAGTTTTATAATAACTTTTCTACAATATATAGTAATTGATTTGTATGCCTATATCCTCTGTTGAAAACACAATTTTCTATTAAAAACAATTTGGATGGATACTTTTTTATTACCTTTCCTATATGATACTCTTCTACGGTAAAAGATGGTCCTTGCCCTGAAGTGCTTTCTGTCTGATCAGCTCAGCCAGACAAAATAAGTTTTACAATCTCTATTTTACAAATGGGGAAATGGGATACAGAAGCATTAAAGAGGCAGCTTTTGCAAGATCCCAGCAGATGGGGGATTCTCAAATATCATAAAGGAAACAGCAAATCCTGACCACTTCTAGAAATACAGCTGCTAGACAGACAAATAGATATAAAAGCTTTCCATTCCTTCCTCTCCTTCTTTTCTCTTTCTATTCCTCTTCAGTAATAACTGAAGGATATGTATTTCAGTGCTGTTGTCGTATTCCGTTAAGTGAGGTGCAGAGAATGGCCACCTCCTCCCAGCCACTCCAGCCCAGCACCACTGCGGCCCAGGGACCTGGAATCTCTGCCCAGGCTGGGGGACATGGCTGCCACCTTCTTCTTTGCAGGTTCAGCTGGTAGCAAAGCTGAGCGCATGTCCCAGATACACACAGGCACACACAGAGACAGGACATGGTCAGTCACACAGGCTGCCCTGGCCAAGGGCTGCCTTCAATGGCACTTCCACACAAGACTTGTGCAAAACATAGACAAAAGACCCTTTTGTCTCTGGCTGGTAGAGACAAAAATTCAGTAGTGAAGGCAGAAAACATAGCACTCTAGGTTCACAAGCAGAAACACATTCACACAGCACTTCACTCGCCTCCATCACGCTGATCCGCCCCCCCCCAGTAGCTGGTTTGGGAACACACATCACTCCCACTCTGTGCCTGGAGGTAGAAGGCCCTGCTTGCTCCAGTAGCTGATGCCAGGACCCCACTAGCTCCAGCAGCTGGCACCGCAGTAACTACAGGGCCTACACCCTCGGCCTGACTCCAGTAGCTGGCAGCAACTTCACTCACACTGGTCCCCCAGCAGCTGACACTCTGGGCTTAAAGTCTGTAGGGCCCTTTCAGATCCAGAGAGCTGTGGCCCCCCAGCTACTGACGCCAGGACACCACCGGCTCCAGCAGCTGGCACCACAGGCCAAGGCCTGCACTCCCAGCCTGACTCCAGTAGTCAGCCCACAGTTCACTCACACACACCCCCAGGTCTCACCAGTAGCTGGCACACAGTCCTTCAGCACGCATACACACAGGAGAGAGAGTACAAATAAGCAGAGAGAGTTAAGATTTAATGAGGAAATATAAGAAGATAGGACAGAGTGTGGTGATCAGGTGCAGGGCTCAGACGGAGAAGTGCACTGACCAGCCCAGTTTTATTTGTGAGCAGCCCTTTTCTACCCATACCCCCTGGTTTTTTTTCCTCCTGCTCCCCAATGGGATCTGCACTCTCCCTGTCTACACCTATCCCCCACCAACGCCACGTGCAAAGTTGAGGTTGATCTTCCTGGAAGTGGTGCCCGTAGTTTGATAGCTCATCAACCAGTGTGACTGGGAGATTTGCTTCTTGTCATCGCCTCCATTTTTGCTTTGTCAGGTCTGTTTCTCACCATTTTTCTTATTGTTCCGTCTTCTTTCCTTCTTATCATTTTGATCCAGATACCTTGTTCTCAGACAACCTTGCTTGAACCTACATTCCCACATTCTGTCTCTTTCCTTATCGATTAGTACAACTGACCTGGTTTGGTTCCCATCACTTCTTCCCTTTCTAATTACCCATTGTTGCACTGGAAAAGGTCCTTGACCTGTTACTGTGAAGGATCAGATGCTGTCCTTCCCATACCCTTACATATTCATCTTTCCTTCAACATGGAAAGACACCACTTGGCACCATTTTTCAGATGGGGAACTCTGGCACAGACAGCTTAAAGGTTAGCTCCAAAAAAGGAGAATTAACATCAAAATGCCTCTGATCTCTAATCTCTTGAAATGTTTTACCATTTAAGTTATCTTTCCAGTCAATGGAGCCACATATTAAAAACAAACAAACAAAAAACAACAGATAAATAGATATATTTTCTTAGCTCCTATTGTCTTAATGGTCTAGAAGTGCCAAGTAGATGGCCCATGAATAAGACTTACGTATACCATTGTAAAAGAGTGTTTTTATCTAGAAATAGATAAACAGATAAATCTACTCAAAATGCAACTGCTTTCACAAAAGATCCTTGAAGCAGACAGTAATGCCTTTCTTAGTGGTTTCCCCTCTCTTTTTCACTTCCCTTTGGTGACAAAGGCCCAGATCTCAGCTAACTTCAGACTTTCAACTGAGTGCCTAGTTAAGAGTTCAGATGGGCTCCCTTGGAGTCTGTAAGGAAAAAGTTTTTGACAATCTGAGATCTGAATCAACCCTTTTGGAGGTGCTGCTATCTCATCATACAAAGAAAGGGAATTTTGCTAAATCAGGTAATTCAGAAATTTCTTGTTATAGGTAAGACAGTTATATCGATACCTGTCACCAAAAGTGCCAATCACATCCTCTACTTCCTTTATCTCTTGCCTCTGGCTAAATGCTTCCCTTGCATTCTGTGTGCTACTCTTCTGACCTCCTACCCTTCCCTTCGTGAATCACCTTTGGAAGCTAAATCTTAGAAAATTAACCCTAGTGAAAACAAAAAACTCTTACTCCCCCCCCCCTCCCCCCCCAAATAAAATACAACAAAACAAAACAACAGGAAAAAACAACAACTCCCTCCCCCCCCCCCCCCCCAACAATAAACATTGTTTTCGTACTGAAAGTAGGATCAAATAAATGCCATTAATAGCAAAAAGGAAGCAGCAAAGCTATGTGGCTGATGGCAAGAAGGCTGAGGGCAGATCTTCACCTTTAGCAGGGTTGGTCATTGGGTGGGTTCAGCTATGACAAAAATCCTTTAGTTAATCAAGTTCATAAGGATAGCAAGGATGTATCTGAGACAAAGACACAACAATGTAAAATAGATTATGTCTAGTCCTAAGTGAGTTGAGTGAGTTGACCAGTGTTGGATATTATTCACCAGAGAAAGGATTAAAACTCAGGTCCAAATATGATGTCCTTACACCAAAAACAAACAAACAAAAAAACAAAACAAACAAACAAACAAAAAACACTCTTTTACAATGGTATACATAAGTCTTATTCATGGGCCATCTACTTGGCACTTCTAGACCATTAAGACAATAGGAGCTAAGAAAAACAAAACAAAACAAATCGAGATTGAGTCACTGGCAAATCTCAGAACCAGTGCCAATCTCTCTTACACAGTTATCACCAAAACCACTCCTACTAGTTTCACTTACCATAGCTCTGTGTAGACCTGAGAAATGCTATACAGCTTCACTAATGTGACCTCATGTAAGTAAGAAAAGCAGACAAAGCACTGAATTAAGGAACTACTTTTATGCTTTAAGACTGTATATCTGTCAAACCAACTCTAAGACTGAAAAAAGCTGAAGCTCCTCTCCAGCCTGCTGGCTTTTGTCTTCATCAAGTGATGGGAGTCAGCCAGGCGGCATGAATCAAACATTCACGACTGCAAAATTCTCTCCCATCTGTTCTAAAACCAGTGTGAGCATGAACAAGTGAGAGGTGAAACAATTTTCAGCCTCCTCAGCAATCTCATAAATTATCTGAAGCTAAATAACCTAGAAAGCGAAGCAGAATCTCCCAGCCTTAGGTAACAATTACACTATGTGAACTTTGAGAAACCTCTTGCTAGCACTCAAAATTAGAAGCTTAATACACAAATGAATAGTGAAGATATGGTGACAGCAGTGTTTAGAAAATGCTTTTGCAACCCACCCAGGTGTTGTGCTGATTTGTTTCTGAATGGGGAAATGTAATCGGTTTTGCTGAAATTAACCAAAAAGAAGAAAAAAAAAAAAAAAGGCATGTAGATTCTTACTGCCTGTCTCTGCAATAGTGAACAGCATGCATCAGTTTGCTTTCCAGTAAAAGGCGAGGAGATGCTCAGGTCATCCCATTGCTCCATTGCAGAACATGGCTGGGCTGAGCATCCCATGACTAAGAGAGACTCAGCTTTTTGTTGGATCAGTTTCTTCCATGGACAAGCCTTTGTGCCAGTGTGGACCTATAGATGACTACCTGCCAGAGTTGCAGTCAAATCATGCCTGAGCAACGGGTTGACCTCCACTGTTGCTGTTCACAGATCTAGTTGTATTTGGTTCACAGCTCTCATGTTGATATAGAAAAACAACTATTACTATTCCAATTCTACACAGAGTTTATATACAACAGAGATATTGTCCAAAAGTTATCATTGAAATTTTGAAAGAGAACTGCAATATTTTTGTGCAAACATGAGGCCATGCTACTATTTCTTTCCCTTTTCTCTAAGGGCTAATCTTTCTGTAGAGGCAGCTGAGGCAACACGCAGCCCAAATACAAACAGTTGAAAACAGTATTGATAAACTCAGTAGGCTTTGACTTTCCAGAAATGTAAACACAGACCGCCAAGAAACGATTTTAAAGAAAATCACATCTTCCTCTTTAAAAGTATCCCCGTCCCGTTTTTTTTTGTTGTTGTTTGTTTTTTGTTTTTTGTTTTTTGTGCAGTTACATGATCTCCAAATAACTGGTTTTCCTCCGGTACCTAATAATACCATCTACACTGATTATTTATTTATTTATTTATTTAACTGTAAGTACAGGCCTCAAACAGGTATCTCAGCCATGTTCTCATGAGTACTTAACAACAGCATACTAATCTTCTCTGGCTCTTTGATTTAATGCCTCCCAAAATTGCACTGGTGTATGTTATTTATTTATTTTCTACTATAGCACATAACAAGCATGTAACAACTTTTCTGCTTTATGTCATCCTAAGTTTCTTTCAGCATTCTCTTTTTCCTAAGCCTCTGCCTGCCAGCAAGCAGGTTTATTTCTGATTACTACACCTAGGTGAAGCAAAGGGAAACTTGGCCCTTGTTTCTTAAAAATACATCTCTTCTGGTAGCTATAGCAAATTGTTTGGGATTTTTTTTCAATGAATTATTCATGAGATTCAATTTAGCATGATTATTAATTCTAACCTCTGCAGTGCGTGAATAAACAATCTCATTGCTTAATATTAGTGCCTGACCATTCTACTCTACAACTAATGACCTGTCATAGATATCTGGTTCTAACAGTCATCAGGAAGCTGAAAAGTACTTAATTACTATTAATTTAATAAAACAATGATTGAACTAATAGTGAAAAGCTGACAGTGCTTTTCCCCCAGTTAATAGGGAATAAATTAGTAATACATTTAGAGTGACATATCAGCAATCAAAATAGATTTCAACAAAGGGGCAATTGTGAGTCTGCATTTCCCTGTGCCTAAATTTTACATTGTCATAAGTCATTTTGTGAAAAAATGCAACACTGCCACCCTCACTTTTGTAGAGTTTTCTGGGAGAACTATCTCACTATTTTCTTATTATTTGACTATTCTATGTGGAATATCTGATCACTAGTAAAATCAGCATAATACTGGTTGTCTTTCTATAGCAACCTGAGAGCTGTAAATCAAATACAACAACTAGATCAGTGAACAGCAACAGTGGAAGCCAGACAGTTTGTCTGATCATCAAAATCTCAGTTTGAAGGAGAGATGTTGAGAGACATTGTTTTGGACTTCTGATACTCCAGAGTTTTCAAATGTGTCTAGCAACTAATTCCTGTCCCCCTTGTCCTTACCTTCAAATCAGTTCAAGCAGATATCTCATATTGTCAGGTGGATATTGGTAAATTCACTGAGCAGTCGTACAAGCATCTGGATAAGAAAAACTGAATGAATGATTACTACAAGCTGCAGGTGTGCATTGGAAGAATGGGAGATCCACCATCTGCCTTTGCTGCTGAAGCCAGCACGTCATCCAGCTTCTGCCTTTGGGGTCACTGTAACCTGCAAATCTAGTTCCACACTTAGTACCCAGGAATCATACAGATTGCAGAAAATTATCCAATCCAGAAATGAAACAATGCTGATAATCAGGCAACATTTAATGACAGTGACTTTGGCTTAGTTGCTTTCCAGGCTTTGGAAACAGATTTTGGAAAATCTGTTTTTATTGTGATAAATTCATGCAGCAAACATAAATGTTCATAGTCTTTCACGGGAGAGACAGGAAAAAAAAATTAAAAAAATAAAATTCATTACCCAAGGGAAATCTTTTAATAGTAGTAATATTAGCATCAGATGAAACCACCACCAATGTCAAGCTTTACAGAGGCAGACAAATAATGTGATGCCCATACCTTTGATAACTTACATGCTGAGAAATTATATCTTCTTTGCCACAAAGACAGGGAAACTGATGAACTAACTGCTAAAAATTGCAGAATTCCTGGTTTCACACACCAGCACCTGTCTTGCCAATGTTTGAGTGAAACCCAGCAGGACTTCCGGGGTCTTCACTACCAGATTACAAGGTTAAGAAATGGCTCATCATAATAAAGTGCAGAAAAGTAGTACTGGTAGGTGTAGAAGATGAATTTTCAATAACACGATATTTTTGACCTACAAATTTACACATACACATATATATATATATTTTATATATGCACATGTTCTTTGTAGTATAGCACTGGGTGTAGGCTAGTGTTTGTGTCCTGATCTCTTTCTCTGATTTTTAACCGTGTACCCATAAATTATACACTTTTGAGTATGATATGAATATATATCTGCATATGATATAAATTGCATAAATACAGATGAACTGCTGCAGTTGTAATATCATCGTTAGAGAGTTTAAGCTTTGAAGTCATTCTTTATTACTTGGTTTCTGTGATTTTATGACTTTGATTGCTATAATAACATCAAAACACAGTGCAGCTTTTAAATATATTCACTTCAGTCTTTGTTCTTAAAAGAGACCAGTTATTTATTTCTGTCTTCTGAAGAATCTTGTAATTCTAGTAAGGAGCTGAGTGTCAGGAATGCTATATTGTGACGAAGGATTCATGTCCATACAGGTTTCTACATGCTGAATATATGTGTGTAATTTGTTTTATGTATATGAATTTTTGTACATGTTTGTGTCTATGTTAAAGAAAATCAAACATTAAGAAAGTGTAGTTTCTGTATATGCGTGTTATCAGTATAAACAAAAAATATGTCTGGTGAGCATTTTGCAAATCTGACTTCGTATTTATAAATCTGAAAGTTTTGACAGCATAAAAACAAAACAAAACACCTATTATGTTGTATTCTTTTTGGATTTTATGTTAAATCTAGATTTTCACTCATATAAATGGCTACAATGAATGAAATTCACTCAGTCATGAAAGCTCTACTAATGGATGAATTTATGATGTTCTTTTTTTGGTATAAGTAGTTCTGTAGGGTTTAAGATTCCAAATACCTCTTTTGTATTTGTATGAAATAATTTTGTTAATACTGCCCCTACTGGACATTCTTTTGATAATATTATGATTGACATAATACCTTGTTTTGTTTTTTTTTTTTAGCTTTTTTTCATAGAATCGTAGAATCATGGGTTGAAAGGGACCTCAAAGACCATCTAGTTCTAACCCCCCCGCCATAGGCAGGGATGCCACCCTGATCAGATTGCTCAGGGCCTCATCTAACCTGGTCTCAAACACCTCCAGGGTGTTTTGTTTTATAAAGAAATTTTATTTCATAAAGAAATTTTTATATGATCACAGTCTTCATTTGTCAGCCTGTCCAGTAGTATCTCCCTCACACCTCTCTTTCTGCTCAACAGTGTGAGAATTCATCAGGAAATTTAGACCAAAGTGGTAGAAACGTATGCTTCTTGAAGATGAAAGGTCACTACAAGTGTCATGAAATCCAACAGATGAGTACAGGAGAAACATCCAAACTAGTGCCCCAATCACAAAGAAGGTTTTCAATGTGAGTTTAGCAGCTAGCTAAACTTCTTAGCCTCCTTGCTGACCAGCTACCATGCTTCTAACTGGAACAGGAAAATGTCATCATATGGACTGAATTTCCCAAGCCCTATAATTGCCAGCCAGAGGAGGGTGGAGAGGATGTGTTTGTATGTATGCAGCAAGAGAAGAACAAAGTGGGGACTGATGAAATGGTGGGGATAAGGAGTCTCTACGGGAATTTTTATAGTAACCTTTTACAGGTTACAGTGTGCTGTGATACAGATTAAAAATATGTACAAACACAGGTATTCTTGTTCCTATGTTCATGGAGAACCAGGTTGGGTGGCGCTTTGGGCAACCAGCACTAATGGGAGGTGTCCCACTTACAGCAGGGTAGGTGGAACTAGGTGATGTTTAAGGTCTCTTCCAACCCAAACCATTCTATGATTCTGTGATTATGCGAGAGATTCATCTTCTGGAATCATGCTGTTTTCTGGAAATATTTTTCACTGAAAAAACAAAACAAAACAAAACAAAACAGAAAAAAAAACACTTTTTGCTTACATTAATATGGATATAACCTGATAACACCTAAAAACTCCAAAACTCCTCACCACAAAATACAAAGAACCAAGAATATATAGCTGTATGAGCTGGGGAGACATCAAAATTGCATCTCTAGTGGTTGTGATTCATGGTTCTGCAGGTCCCCATGAGAACCACACCAAAACAGTGTCTTTCTGCTTCACTGTCTCAGATTCTTTACTTTTCTCCATTTCCTCAGTGAATGACTCATTCTCTGCTCCTCTTTACAAGGACATAAAGCCGGACTAAGTTCATTTCCGTCCCTGCAGACAGATAGATGGAACTGGGATCAAAATCAAGATGAATGAGATGCCACAAGGAATGGAAAAAGCTCCCAGGAGAAAGCATTTAAAATAGTATCATTGGGCTATTGAAAAAGTCCTTGTTATCACAATTTTAGTTACAAAAGGACTCAATAAAAATGATAACAAATATAAAATAAATCATAAAAGCTTCCATTATTTAACTTCCAGTTGGAAGCGGATTAAAATATCAGGTTAAAAATCACCACAATCTGTCAATATCAGTGCCTCAGAATGTAGTTTTGTGCACAGCTCAAGAGAAGGCATAGGTTCTCCTCAAACCTTCTCTTTCAGTCAGCATAGCAGTTGTGTAATATGGGACAACCATATCTCACAGTAAAATACTACTACTACTATTACTACTACTACTACTACTACTAAGTAAAGTTTGTGAGGCTAAAGTTGCTAAAATGCTTGCTTTTCACTCCAAAAGTCAAAATACTAGTATAGCTCTATACTTCTAGAATAAATGATTAAAAAGACAGAAAAATCCTGTATCTCCTGAAATAAATACCAAAACTATTACTAACATTAAAACCAGGATTTCATATCTGTATGATCCACACTTCTGTTTTCTTTGGTTTAAAGTAAAAGGTACTTCTTCTTTGTCCTATAGAAATATAGGACATAAATTTTCCTTTTGTCCTATAGAGGGAAAAAAGAGACAATATGCAGGAGATACTCATTTGCTATGGTGACCAGAACACACGTATGCAGAGGATGACTATTACACATCTAAGCAGCTTCATTTTCTTGTTCCCGAGGCCTCAAAGATTCTATCCAGCTGTGTTTTCACCTGAGGTTCCCAAATTTCTGAGACAGATTTTAAATATGAAATCAGCTTTATAAAAGTTATTCTTATATATCTTGCATGAATGTAGTTTACAATCAACTTAAAGCACAGTGTTTTGGTTTTTTTTTTTTTGTTTTGTTTGCTTGTTTTCCTGAAATATGGAGATCTTTTTTCATTATTATGCAAACATTAGAAATAATTTTACTAATTATTTGATTAAGCATCCCAAGAAAGTATGAGGATGGAACACTTATTCCCAGTGATGATAATTGTGCTCAATTTTGGATACAAGATGAATACTAATTTGACAACTTTTTCTAAATTCAGTCCTTGTCTGTAATAACCACCTTAGCTTAGGTCAGTGGTCTTGAAGCAATATACAGAAATCCTAACTGATTTCAACATTTTTTATCTTCCCTGGAATTATGCATAAAATCTATATCTCTCCTGTGAGACCATCTCGAATAAATTGCATTAATTCTTATATTTGCTGAAACCATCTTTCTCTTTCTAAGCCACGTGCATCCAATTATGTGAAATGGGAAATGCTTTAAAATACCACATTCTGGCATGAAGTGTTTGAAAATCTTTGGGGGATGTTAGTTTGTCTTTAATAACAAGTCCTGAATTGTGCCTAGTGGGCCTCTTCTCTGAAAACAAAGATTCCAAACTGCTATTAAAAAAAAAAAAAAAAAAATTATCTCATGGCTACTGTCTGTCAAATGAAGAATGATTCTGAAACTGGGAAAGAAGAAACTGAAGAAAGGATGAAGGGTAAGGAAACAAATTAGTTCAAATAGAAAAGATGTTTGTATTTATTTCAATAAATAAAAGTGGAAAAGATATTTTATTTTTATTCTCTGCTTTCTGAACATTTACAATTTACAGTTCCTCAGTGTTTGCATGGGGTTTTTTTTGCCTTTTTTTGGGAGGGGGAGGCTGGGGGGGGGGTTGGCGGAGGATTGTTTTTGTTTAATTAGAGCTGTGATAATTCCCGGGGGGGGGGGGGGGGGGGGGGGGGGGGGGGGGAAAGAAAGAAGAAAAAGACTTTTAAGAGTTTCTGCTAGGCATATAAAATGCCTCTTTGTTCTGCACTGTGCTACATTTTCCCTCTGTCAGACACACCATGGAGAACGTCAGTGAGCATTGGTGGGTTGTTTAGTGAGTACATTTTATTTTCAAAAATTATTTTCTTCCTAAGGAACCAAACAACACTTGAATCATCTTGTTTTATTTTGTGTCAGACAGGCATTTGCTTCTGGGTGTAAGAAAAGTGCAAATTAGCAACCAAACATCAGAAGAAAGAATAAGAGAGGTCCCCATTGAATAGTGTTTTGTTTTTTTTTTTTTTTTTCCTGGAATCTAAAAATGTATCACATCCATGGGGGAAACAGGAGACAAAATATTATTGCCAATAACATTCATATGATGAGTGCAATCCTGCACCTAAAAGGAAGTTGCACAGCCTCCCTTGGAAATCATGGAGGTGTTACCTTTGTCTCTGAAGACAGATAGGTATGAAAATAAGGATATTGGACTGGAAGACATATCCTGCATTTCCAAATTTCTTCCCCAGTAATCGCAGAAGCATATTATGATCCCTATAATAAATGTACCAAGTTCCATATGAAAAATAATTAGGCTTTGGGGGTGTTTTTCTGCTCCTAGTAGTTGTACTGCAGGGCTGTTCCAAAACCTTCCTCCTCTGATATTTTATTGTTCTACTTCAAATTTCCGTGATAAATATACTCATGGGAATTTTATACCCAGTTATTCTTGGGCCAAAACTGCTCTTTGATGTGAATAGTCATTCTCTTTTTCTAGTGTACACATCCTTCTGTATTTATAGAGGGGGATAAAAAATATCCTACAAAGGATGAGTGGGAAATGCACATGGTGTATCTCATTTGGGACACGTTAGAATCTTTAATATAGCGTCTAGCTGCCCCACTTGCTTTATTCAAATGCCATTTCCAGATCCCTGAGGATTCTTGACCCAGTGCCATTTCTTGAGACCAACAATCACTGGAGTCTCTGGACATACACAGCACCTCTAGACCAAAATGAGAAGACACATCTACCCAGTTTAGAATAAAACTGATGGTGTTACCTGCACAATCTTTGTCATTTTGCCCATGTTTTCTCTATTTCAGAAGTTTAATATAAATGAGTATCTCCACCTTCTAGATTTAGGCAACCGAAACATGAATATCCTCCTTTGGGCTGACTCAAAGACACTTTATAGCCACTGGGAGAGGATATGATTCACTTGATCTCTATGTCATGAAATGAATCACACCCCAGGTGTGGTTGTTTGTTGTTTTTATGTTGTTGGTGGTGGTAGTGATGTAGTTTTCTTCATTTTTTTTTCCAGTAAAGAAAATCTGTATTGGATTCTCAAATGTAGTTGTCTATGCAGTCTATAAAAGCATCTAGATGAAAGCTGTCCACTCTCTCATATAAACATATTCCTAATTCTGTAACATCATTATATGTTTGTTCTGTCTTTCCCCATTCTTTTCCTGCTCCTTCCTTTCAGCTTCCAAAATCTATCCTCAAGCGATCATTTTCCTTTCCTGCTTGCTTTTTCTACCCTCCTTTTTATTTGTCCTTTTTTGCTGCTATGTGCTTCTCTTCTCCACCTTCATTATCTGTTCATTTTCTCTGCATCCAAGTCAAGCTATTTCTACTCCCACAATGCACAGAAAAGCAGAGAGCCCCCTTAATTAGCCCCATAAAGGCATTCTTTATTCCCAGAATTGTCACCTTGTTTCATGCCCACATACATTTGTTTACTTTTGTTTAACAGGTTTTGATTTGAAACCCATTGATATCTTTGGAGCGCTGACTTCAGCAGGCTTCAGGTCAAGTCCAGCAGCAAGGCCAAGATTAAAACCTCTTTGCAAAAGTTACATAACTACTATGGTTTGGGAACAATTGTGAAAAACCATAGCTGTGAAAGATATAGAAATATACAGAGAAGAGGTTAACAGTGTGCAGAGGAAATATTTGCAGAAGTAAATGGGGGAGTCTTTGGCTACTACATGATCTGAAGTTCACTTAAGTCAGCAAAAGTCTTTCTGTCATCTTTTAACTTTAGATGTGCCCCAGGTGTTCAAGCTGAAACTTGATCAACAGTGTCATTGACTTTCTAACTCATTGATTTTATGATCTTAACCTTGATGTTGACTAACTCCTTCAAATAGCTCAGGTTTTAACATACTGTGGGTTTGTTTGTTTGTTTTTGTCTGTTTGTTTATTTTGTTTTGTTTTTTAAAGCTAATCTGAATCAAGAATTAAACAACTAAATTCAATCTTCAAACTCAGAAAATGTTCACATTAGTGTTAATTACCTGGACAAACAGGCTATCCTTTATTTTTCACAAGTCATTACTCCTTGATCAAAGACATTTGACCCACCTGCATTAGATCAAAGAAAATCTCCTTCAATGATAATGAACCCTTAATACCCATCCCCTTTAAACAATCCAAGTTAATATTTAAAAGATGTCTTATGCAATTTAACATTCTCCTTAATTGTATTATTATTATTATTATTTGTCTTTGTACTTCAGTATTGCAGATGTCTATCTTTATGTCTGTCAGTAGATGAACTGCAACTGAACCCAAGAAACAGATCAATCTTTTTGAACTTGCTCTGACTAGGTAGAAAGGCCATCCCAATAATTCAGGCATTAACCCTGGATTCGGGAAATGAGGAGGGCCATCTCTGAGTTGCTTAAGACTTGTATGGCATTGAGGAGATTGTTTTGGTCTAGACTGGACTCTAACTATTCTTAAATGACAATTACATTAACCTTTATGTTGTTTGGCCCCAGAAAGGGATTAAGAGTCCATGCTGTTCGGCTCCTCTCCATCCCAGGAACACTTCAAATCAACTACTTTATGTTGGGACAGGTAATTCGCTTTGTGCTTAAATATCAGAGAACAAGGGAGTCACTCTTTCTTAAGGGAAGAGGAGCCAGAAGCCACTGGTGACAGCAGGACTGACAAAGAGAGACAGCAGACTCACCAACAAAAGGGACAGTCCCACAGTATTTGAGTAAGGTGTCCTGAGCAGGTCTTGTGATGATAAC
This sequence comes from Cygnus atratus, assembly GCF_013377495.2. Taxonomy (NCBI): domain Eukaryota; kingdom Metazoa; phylum Chordata; class Aves; order Anseriformes; family Anatidae; genus Cygnus; species Cygnus atratus. Next base: position 4,859,761 of record NC_066364.1, read on the forward strand.
CAGGTTCAGCTGAGAGTCCAAATCACCATTTAAGTATATGGTTGCATGGCAGGTCCAAGATCAAGTCACAAAGGCAACCATGTGGGTCAGGTCTGTGTCTGCATCAACAGATTACAGTCAAGCATGGCCTGCTGAGGACAGTCATCTATATTGTCAATATTGATATAGCCAAGCTGAATGTTTTGAGCAGATGGTCTGCACATGTCCCTCAAATCCTGAAATCAAGACAGAAACTGGTAATACATAAAGCATATATAAAGCACCTTGTCTCAAAGACATGTTTTGAAGAAAACCACAAAAAACAATTGTAAGGTGTATGCCAGGTATTATGGCAGATTAGTGAAAGCAGAAATAGGACTAGCAAATTCGTCAAATCTCATTTGCTGCTAATTAATTCAAGTCACCAAACTTAATCTTAGAATAGATTTTAGGATTGCACCTGCTCCTTCCCTCCAGTACTTCTGGAAAATTACAGCTTGTGTTCCATTAGGGGCATTGTATCTTATTACCATTCATGAAAAGGTAAAGTCACATAAGTCATTCTGAGCCTTCCTGTTTCCAGGGGTGAATATACTGAGCTAGGGCACTGAAGCAAATAGTGTTTCTGTGCTAAAGTTAATATGACTGAGAAAAGTCTGTGGTTCACAGTGCAAGAAGAGTTTTAATTGGTAGGTGACAAGAATGATCGGTATACCAGAAGAATAATCTGCTAAAGAGAAGAATGCTGTGTTTGTCTCTGGAACATGGGACAAGAGGGCATCACACAAAACATTTTAAATGGATTTAACACATATAAATAGTCCATGATATAAACAAATAACATATTTATAATTACAGCAGTGAAGATTTTAGTTAGAAATATAAGCCTGAGAAGGACATAAAACAAAAGACTTGCTACAAGACATAAGACCACCACAGTTAATGAGATTAGAAAACAAATTATTTTAGGAGAAATTATTTTGACTTTGCTTCTCACAGCAGCCACTTTTGCCAAACATGTTTCATACAGCTTCATTTGTCTTCACTCAGAGAGAGGAAGCTGAGCTTTTGGGTTCATTGTACTGCACCATTAAGTAAAATCCTAATGGAAGAAACTGTCCACTTTATTAGTCAAAACTGAAATATAAGATGCACACCAAGGATGCTTCACACAACTTCTCAGAAGTATCAAAGAGATCAGAAAAAAAAAAAAAAAAGGAAAACATTTGTTTCCAAACCTTATTCTTTTGGTGATTGTTATTAGCCCTTCCTACCTCCTGACATGGTTCAGAGAAAAAGGAAAGACCAAATTTGAAGGGAACTGTTGCATACTCTCCAACTGGAACAGAGATATAAATGAACATTTTCCCATGTTAAGTAGCACCAAAGACATCGACTACCAGGAGAAAGTAGGGCTTTGAGGTGCTTCTCTCCCAGAGAGTGACAGGAATGGCTGACCTCATTAAGCTCTGCCTTCATAAGCAAGGAACTAGGAACTTATGAGAGGTTAAGGAGACAGAGCTATATGCACAGGTCAGTATAACAGGCAGAAAAAAAAAAAAAAAGAAAAAAAAAAAAAAAGGACCTGTATATTAGGCAGCAAAATCTCTTATAATGAGGGCATAGCTACAGCTCAACATCTGAAGGGAATATATCTCCATGGAGAACTCCTATTCTCTGCATTCCCTTTTTCATTATCATTTTATCCATTAGTGTAATTTCTCCGTTATAGAAAATGAATGTCAGAAACCATAATGCTTTGCTTTATTTGTACCCAAGCCAGTGCCAATCAATACCAGAAGTATTCCCAGTGCCCTGTCAATGCACTTCAACCCTACCTTGTTGAGAGTCCTTCTTAATTGACTCCAGTGAAGCAAATCCAATTTCCACATTCTCAGTCCTTGTACACATATGCTAAGACAGCTAAATTTAAACTATTTCTACTCAGTTTTGTGGTGTCTACTCTGACACACACGACAGAATGAGATCACCTGAATTTGCTTTATATCTCGTTTTTAAGACCATTTAATTGGAATGATTTTCTGCCATTGTTTCTGGATGATATTAAAGTGATATCCTAGAGGAAAAAAACAAATACATTATTCTATCCCATCATCAACTCGCTCTGAAACCACCTTCTTTACTTTTACTGCCAGATCTGATTTATTTCTGAGACATAAGTGTCAATAACTTGTTTTTGATGGGCGAAATACTGCCAGAAAAATGGATATAGTTGAACATTAGGCTATAAAGTGGGGTATTAAGTATAATTCAGATGGGCTTCATGACACTTGTCCCTCATATGACACATTTTTTCATTTCCAATTTCATTGGAACAAGGAGAAAAAACTGTTTCCAATCTGTCCCACCTCATAAAAATAGACCTGTGTTTAATTCTTCAGGACCTAAAATTATCCTTTAGATATTGTCAACCAATCATCCAAGGAAAACGGTCATGGACAAAGTAATAGAGAAATCTTCTAGATACAGAGATGACTAAAATATTGCTGTAGCTCCAGTTTTAATGACAGCACTCAAAGTATTAGGGGAAAGCTAAATGTAGTGATAATAGTGGGATTGTCTGGCATATCCTTTTATTTTTTTTTTAGTAAATGGTGTAGTTTATCTGTATATTGCTGCAATTTATACATATAAATGATTTCACCAAAAGAAAGAGCTAATGATAGTCCTCCTATATATCCAGTGGAGAAACTGCAGTCTTAGAAAGGGAGCATCAAAGCACTGCTTGGTTATAAATGATTTTAAAATGGAAAGAAAAACATTTTCTTTTTATGCATGGATACCTTGGTTTGTGTTTGTCTGGTGAGCAGCAGCCTCAAAGCCTTGATGTACCCTGGCTTGTGTTTAATTGCTATTTCTGCAACAAGGACAGAAAACCAGAAGCAAAAAAGCAGCACCCCAAGAGCCACCTATGGTTCAGATCATCTTCTAGGTGAGTTCTGGACATTTTTGTAGGCAGGCTGCTAATTATATCAAAGCAAAGCTGCGGACTTGATGAGGCGATGTATTTGGAGCAAAGGCTGGCAGTCTTCAACATGGGAAGCACTTGAGCTAAATGCTCCAGTTTCACGCTAGGTTTTGTTTCTAAGTATCAGGGTCACATCATAACGATTGAGCAGGTATAGAAACACTAGAAACAGATGGAGAGTCTCTAACATGTATTCTCACTTACTTGATGAATTATCTTCAGAGAAAATTGCCTTGTAAGTAAGTAAGTTCCAAATTGAAATTAAAAAAAAAAAAAAGTCAGGTAGACATTTTTTTTCTTTGTGCAAATAAAGTTGAGGAAAGGAATTATTTGACTCAGGCAGAAACCACTGAACCTTTTCTCAGGATTGAAATCATATTAATTACCATTAAGTCCTTAAGGTTCTAAATTTGGAGTTGCAATTCTCTTTGAATTCTTGTCCCAGTGTAGTGGTAGTTGCATTAACATTAGCGGGAGCTGAGCTAGATCATGAAAGTCTCACAAACTGCATTTAATCCAACACAGGGTACAGTCATACACAGTGGCTATTTTCAAGGTTTACAGCTGGTGATGTAGATTCTTTGTTGATTCTGATTTCTCAATCTCTCTATTTGTAGTAGACAACATAATCCTTTCCTTGCTTCTTCTGTAGTCACATTAAATTTGGCATTGGTCCTTATTTCAGCTATGATGATTTAGATCTTTAGTAGCAGTAGAAAACACTAATTGTGGAAGACTTTAGTAGAGTTCTGTTACTAACTTTAGCTACTCTGGAAATGCTCAGCAGATATGCAGTGGCTAAGAAATAGTTGTGTATATCTGCATAGATCCACAGAAGGTAGTGAAGTCATTCTGTAACAGCTGAGAACATGGTCCCTTGAGCCAACTCTATGCCTGATATAGCTCCACAGGAATGAATGGACACACACCACCTAAACCCATTTCCAGAGCTACAAGTTAAAAACCGCTATCTATTGACTGCTATAACAGAACTGAAAGAGACTATTCTTTTGAATATTAGCTTACAAGGTAAAGAAAAGAATCCAGATTTGACCCTGAAGGATTAAGATCCAAGATTTTTTTTCTGATTTGCCTACCCTGTAGCATCACAGCATATAAATCATCACACACAAACACAGTCACACAAAAAGGTCTTTTATCTTTTACCTTTTCAGAAACAAATTAAAATTGTAGGGTAAAACATAAAGCCTCATCCTTATATACAAACCTGGCTGAACACCAAGTTCAAAAAGAATAGATTTAATTGTGAAAAAAAAAAAAAAGAAAAAAAAAAGTGCTATGAGTGGAATTGGTCTCACCAATGTCAAATTCAATTTATCTTTGCCACAGTTTATTATATTAATGGATTAAAATTGATTTATATGAAACCTGGTTAATCCAAAAATAAGCCTTGAGGAATCGATTTGTATTATGGAAGTAAGACTTGTGAGTAGAAAAAAGATCATGTATGAGAAAAGCAGTTGTAAGTAATATTCACCACTTCAGCTCCAGATTTGTGCTAGAATGCAAAAATAATGAGATCATTATTGACTAGAAACCACAGAACTTTATGCATTGAAATCAAAGTTGAGCTTCAAGAGATGTTATATTTACTCAGTCTTGTGTTTAGGGTCTTCACTTTTATTTCCCTCTGGTCTCTGTTGCAACTTATTTCATCTGTCTTTAGATATTACAAGTTAGGTACCTAGCCTAGATTGAATCAACAATCAGTGGAGAAATCTAGACATTTTGAAGTGTGATTAGGCAAGATTATTTGTCCCCTGAAGACACATTTTTCTCCCCTTATTGACTGTCAAGGCGGTTTAGATAATTGACTTTGTGTAATTTATGGTGAAATAAGAAGCCCATGTCTTTATAATCAAGAGATAGAGAGTTCCACTGCTCTTGGTTCCCTGAAGACAGTGGAGTCATCTGTTGAACAGTTGAAAAATGCGTCTTTTCTCTGAAGTTGGAAGTCCAGTAGGTTAGTCATCAGCAGTAGGAATGCAAACCATATTCTGCAAATGTTTTTCTGCTGTGACTTTACTATATTTGCCTGTTGATTTAGAGAAATCTACGTGAGTATAATAATAATAATAATATAATTAACCCTCTCTGTCCTATATTTTATGTACTTGGCTTTCTCTCTCAAGCCAAGATCACTTCAGCCACCTGTTGTTCCCCAATTGGAAAGATAAAATCCCTACTGATCGATTGATTGATTGATTCGACATTTCTGTAGCAGAAGTTGGTAGTAAAGCTCATCTTAATCCTTCTGGCTCCAGAGAAAAGAATCTTAAATAGTTTTCCCTTGTGTTCCTTGCTCTAGCAAGAGCAAATGTTTCTTTCTTGGTAAAGATTAAGGCCAAAGAGGTCAACTGATTCTCCATTCCAAAACCTGTACAGAATTCCATATAATTACCAATCTATTCATGTCAACAAATTGTGTTTGACTGCTATATCTTTCCCAGAGGATAGTCTTTGTTTAAAGATATTTGGAGTTAGAAAACAGAAATTCTTAGAGTGGTTTCTTGCTAAGGTTTAACCTTATTACTCGTTTGAAAGTTCTTGATTTCAAACTGTGGGCATTGCTTCACACTATGCCTCATTTTACCAAAAAAAACCCAAAACCTTTATAATCTGATGTTTGCTCCTCCTGTGATCATACTATTCTTTCTGATAATTGATCTGAACAATTAACATTCTACACTCTAAACCATTATTCTGGACTTAGAATTTTCACAGTCCTTAACTCTATCTTATCCACCTTTTAAATTTTTTCCATTACCAGAAAAGGTAATGGTATTCCTCTGTGGACAAAAACAATACCATGTGCAGGGATAAGGGGTAAGTTTCCTACATTTCTTCTATTCATGACTGGCTTGTTTATTCATCTAGAGGCTCATTCACTTTTTTAATGCCAACAGTGTATCTTATTTTTGTTCCTACTTTATGGAACTTTTTAGAAAATCTGATTTGCAAAACACATTCTGTTACCTTCAGGCACTATCTACATTTTCATCCCTAGATATACAGCTTTTAATGCATTAGAAGTTGTATGTTTTAATCAATTATTTTAGCAAACAATTTAGATTATTTTATATGACATGTTCCCTGTGGGTGACCTCTGTTCACAAATATTGCAGGGAGAAAGAACTAGTTAGTTAATGGACATTGGTTATTGTGATGTGTATAAATTAAGCACAGGCTGGGATATTAAAGAATCTTTCGCATGACATTCAGCAAGGCTAAGGGCCTGGTCCTGCACTTGGGTCATAATAAGAAAGTAATAACAATCCCATGCAGCAATATAGGCTTAGGGAAGAGTAGCTGGAAAACTGCCTGGCAGAAAAGATAGCCAGCTGAACACAAGCCAGCAGTGTGCCCAGGTGGCCAAGAAGGCTGATGCTCTTCTGGCGTACATCAGAGAGAGTGACTGTCCCCTAGTACTTTGAGTACTGTGTTCATTTTTGGGCCCCTCACTACAAGGATATTGAGTTGCTGGAATGCATTCAGAGTAGAGCAACAAAGTTGATGAAGAGATTAGAAAACAAGTTGTATCAAGAGCAGCTGAGGGATGGGAACTGTTTAGCATGGAAATGAGAAAGCTGAGGGAGAACTCATTGCTCTCTACAACTACCTGAAAGTAGGTTGTAGCGAGATGGGTGTCGGTCTCTTTTCTAATGTGAAAAGTGGCAGGATGCAAGGAAACAAGGCTACAGGCAGACTGGATGACAGACTGGAGAGCAGCCACGTAGAAAGGAATCTGGGAGTTCTGGCTGACAGCAAGGTTGGCACCCAAAAGGGCCCTGGGGTGCATCAGGCACAGCACTGCTAGCTGGTCGAGGGGAGTGATTGTACCACTCTGCTCTGCACTCACCTTGAGCACTGTGTGTGGTTTTGGGCACCACAGTATAAGGACAGAGGACTACTAGAGAGCATTCAAAGGAGTTCTGCAAAGATGATGAAGGGTCTAGAGAGGAAATCATTTGAGGAGCAGCTGCAGTCAATTGGATTGTTCAGCCTGAAGAAGAGGAGACAGGGGAGGCCTCATGGCGGCCTGCAGCTCCCTCACAAGGGGAGCAGAGGGGCAGGGACTGAGCTCTGCTCTATGGGGACAGTGACAGGACCCAAAGGAACGGCATGGAGCTGGGACGGGGGAGGGTCAGGCTGGGTGTTAGGAAAAGGTTCTTCACCGAGAAGGTGGTCAGGCACTGGAACAGGCTGCCCAGGAAAGTGGTAACCACACTAAAAATGCTGGAGTTCAAGAAGTGTTTGTACAATGCTCTCAAACATATGGTTTGATTTTTGGGTGGTCCTGTGTAGAGCCAGGAGTTAGACTCAGTGATCCTTGTGGGTCCCTTCCAACTTGTGATATTCTATGCTCCTCTAATTCTGTGAAATAGAATTCTCCAAGCAATTAGAAGAGAAGAACGTTATCAGGAGTAGTCAACATGGACTCACCAAGGGGAAATCATGCTCAACCAAGCTAGTCCTTCTATGATGTCACCACTGTCTGGGTAGATGAGGGGAGAGCAGTGGATGTTGTGCACCTTGACTTCAGCACGGCTTTTGACACTATCTCCAACAACATCCTTGTTATGAAGCTTAAAAAGTGTGGGATGGATAAGTGGACAGTGAGGTGGATTGAGAACTGGCTCACTGGCAGATATCAGATTGTTGTGATTAGTGGTGCAGAGTCTAGTTGGAGACCTGTAACTAGCAGTGTTCCCCAGGGGTCAGTACCGAGTCTGGTCTTATTCAACATCTTCATCGTGTGTAGCAATAGGACAAGGGGCAATGGCAAAAACTGGCACAGAGGAAGTTCCACACAAGCATGCATAAGAACTTCTTAATAGTGAGGGTCAAAGAGCACTAGAAAAGGCTGCCCAGAGAGGTTGTGGAGTCTCCTTCTCTGGAGATATTCAAGACCCACCTGGGCACTTTCCTACCCAACCTACCGTAGGGAACCTGCTTTTAGCAGGGGGGGCAAAGTCGGTGATCTCCAGGGGTCCCTTTCAACACCTATGATTCTGTGATTCTGTGAAACAGTCTCAAGTTGTGCCAGGAGAGGTTTAGTTTGGATATCAGGAAGAATTTCTTCATGGAGAAGGTGGTCAAGCTTTGGAACATGTTGCCCAGGGAAATGGTGAAATCCGTATCCCTGGAGGTGTATGAGAGACAAGTGCGTGTGGCATTAAGGGATATGATTTAATGATGGGACTTAGTAATCCCATTTCATGTTTTGGGTTGCTTTTCGGAGTTGAGAACCTAACTCCATAATTTCTCTGTCTTGTCTTTTTGAATGCTGCAAAGAAAAGGTTGTCTGTTACGTGTGATTTTAGCTTGACTGTATTGATTATTTTTTATGTGACATATATGTATCCATATTTATATATATCCATATCCATATATATCCTTATATATCCATATATATATACATATACATATACATGTATACGTATATGTGTGTATATATATATATTGGGTTTGTGGTATATATGTATACATACATATGTGTCTCTATATATATTACAGTGCTATTTATTTCATCTTGCGAATTTACACAATGTAGTCATAAATGAATCTTGTAGTTTCAGAACTACTCTGTACTCATTCACCTAACATGTATGTTATAGGAATTATTCATTTAAGTATACTTCCTCAATATCACAGAAAGCACTGTAATCAAATGCTTTGTACACCATATGTCAGATTAGTATTTTATGTGTGTGTATATATACGTATATATATACACACATATGTATGCATACATATATACCACAAACCCAATATATATATACACACATATACGTATACATGTATATGTATATGTAGATACATATATACATATACACATACATGTATATGTGTGTGTATATATATATATGTATATATATAGGATTTGTGGTTCAAAATACATATGGTATCTTGCCATAGATCTTCAGAGAAGAGTGACTGAGTTGAGAACATAAAGACCATTGATCTTACTGGTTTTAGCAAGCTAATAAAGATAGAAATTGTTATTATGTAGATGATATTATTCATATTTATGCAAGTCTGATGATATACTAAATGTCTCTAATCATGCAGATGTCAGGCTGAAAGTTTTAATTGAATTTTAAAGCAATTTTTCACAGTGACTTGGGGAAAAGAATAATGATTAGATATTACATCTATTATTCCAAAAATTCCATCTCTCACCATTTCTGTCATAGTCTTAAAAATATCAGAGGTAACTGGAGCCTGACCTGCACACTGTGAGTGGCAGACAGAAAAATGATAATTATATACAGAATTGTAACAGTTCCATCAGAGACATATGGCCCTGGTATTTCTTTCTGTTAGCTGGGAGCAGCAGTGCTTTATGGTTCAGTGATCTGTTGGATAATCACAAAATAAAATAAAAGATATCATTTGTTACAGAGAATAAGCCTTAATAATGCTGTTGAACTACAAAATGACTCCTCTGTAATCACTGGTTGTAACAAGATGTGAATGATCTCCATGCCATACACTGACTCTGACATCATGCTATAATTTACACTACTAAATGAATAAGCATTTGCTTTCATATGAAGACACATTACTTGTATCTCAGAAGCAGCACTGTTATAAATTTCACTTGTTATTTTATTCATATTTTTTTTCCCCTTAAAAAGAGAAGTTACCTAGAAGAAACCCTCAAGAGTTTTAAAAAGCCCTCAAGATTTTTACAGAAAACCAGTAATGCCAATGGCTGATTGTGGTCTTCATTAGTGTTGCAGTGCAAATAAAATTAGCAATGGTTTGAGTTTAACCTGTATAGAAACTTAAAATAAGATATTTCAGTGGTATCACTGTAGCTGAGAGTGAGTGTAGTCCTATATATCTCCTTAAATATGCAGAGCTGCCTTTACTTTCACTAAAATCAGATGCTTCTCTGAATGCAGTCTGTGGACATTATACTTTGTCTCAGAAGTATACTTTGGTCTACTTCCTCTACTTCCTCTTGTCTAAGTTTGGCCGTAGGAAAAACAGTCCAATAACTTTTTCTTCTCCCTTTAATGCAGCATCTAGACAAACTGTTTCAGTTATAAACTTGTCAGTTAGACTGTGAAAGTATTGCCTGTCACGAGTTCATAGCATTAGGAAAACAATTCCAAACACTTCATATTCATTCAGGATGAAAATCCCAATGTGAAGACGGTGTAAGACTCTGGTTGAACAGTGCAAGTCTATTCTCTGGCCCTGAGATGAACAGATATCATCTAACCATATTCATACTCATAATGAATTTTACATCCCAAGGGAAGGTCACAACATCCAAGCTATCTATGGGGACTAATCTGTGGACCATATTAACTCTTAAATAATTTCAGGAAATGGGAGAGTGCTTTCCAAGCACACCATAGACCATGCTGGCAGCTGACTACTGGTTTCCAGCGCATCTGCCAATGGCCCTCAGATTATTTAATGTATTCGGATAGGTGTAGCATGTATGTCCTGATTATATTTCTGAAGTCTTGTGTAGACTCAAGATGCACACTGCCTTTGCTGTCCTCTGCCTGTGAATGAATTTTGCCCTAATTAATTAAAAATACGAAATGGGTTTCTCAAAAGATGTTGCCAAAATTTGGTTTCACTTTTATGCATTGAAAAAAAGGTATCATTTTTTTCAAAAGCAGAGTTTTTTAAGTATTAAGAATGTTTTCTCAGATATTGTAGATATCGTTTATAATTTTTGACTCTGAAGATACAAAATTTAACAGCTGTGCAAACTAATGGTGACAGATATATAGATATATATATATTAAAGACAATATGGCATTAAAATGTTCCAAGAAGTTTATCTAGCCTCATTCTGCTGAAAATTTACAAGATCAGTATATCTGAATTTATGTCTGGAAGGGTAATTTATGTATTGATCATACAGCTATTTCAACTACATAATTTTTATTATCATTATTATTATTAACAGTAATTTCAAATTATTTACACCAGAAACTGTAGAACTATGAATCAAGAATCCTGACAATTTTTTGGTAGACTTCTGTTTCTGAACAAATAGTTAATAAATGCATAATTTTCCATATAAATCTTGAGACCATGAAAATAACAGCTTTGTGGTTTAACCCTGGTAGGCAGCTCAGCCCCACAGCCAGTCGCTCACTTCCCCTCAGAGGGATGGGAATGAGAATCAGAAAGGCAAAGGTGAGAAAACTCATAGGCTGAGATAAATACAGTTTAATAGATAAAGTCAAAGCTGTATGCATAAACAAAGCAAAACAAGGAATTCATTCACTACTTTCCATCAGCAGGCAGATGTTCAGCCATCTCCAGAAAAGGAAGGCTTATCATATGTAATGGTTTCTCGGGAAGCAAACACCATCACTCCAAATGTCCCCTAATTTATCCCAATTGAATATGTAGGGTGCCCCAGTCTCAACACGAAATTTCATAAATTCACTCATGTTCACTTACTACATCCCTGTTTGCCGTTCAGCATGATGGGAAAATCTCCCTACCAACATCCTATTGCAAATACAGGCTAAATATTGAGAAATTTCATGTATAAATGTATATTCAGATATATGTAAATTTATATGTGTGCATATTTAGATATTTGTATATGATCTTTTTCACACTTACACATGTATAAAAATATATGGTAGGTATACCTGTGTGTACAAATATATGAAAGTAAACATGTCCATCTCCACATCGTCTATAAAGACAATTATATTTGTCATTACAGTTCTCCAAAGTTTTCATAAAATGGATCCTAAGCCTATAGAAGAACTGAAATAATCTTAAGTTGTTTAGAGTTTCTTTCTTGCTTCTAAATTTAAAACTAGGCTTTTGGGGCATGAGCTGTACTTTCTCTGGGGGTGTAATTGTCATGTACATATTAATATATGCAAATAAAATTGGAGTTTCAACAGCCACTATTCCTCCAAAGGTTACATTCTCTAATTAGAGCCAAGCAATTAGCTCCAAAGTTTCCTTTTTTTTTCTTTTCTAGAAGCCTTGCTTCTCCTTAACAGTAAAATTACATCTCAACCATTCCTTTTTGTTTCAAGTTATGAAATAATTACAACTGTACCTTCATTTCATCTTGCCCACTAATTGCCCCCTTTTAACACAGATCATTTCAAATGGTGAGTCTTTGAGATTTTATAGCTGTCTAATATGTACATGAGTATGGGTGCGATGTTAGAACAAATTGAACTGTTCTCTGCCATTCTGACACCTAAAATCCCATGTTGCTGACTGATGAGACTAAGGGACCAGCAATAACCAAGTCTCCAGGCTTAATATTCCTTTTTTTTTTTTTTTGATACCTCAGTTTGATGTAGGAATAGTGTGACCCACAGAGTGCACTCAAAGACAGATGAATAGTTGAACATTTTTTCCTCCTCTAGTATGAGATCTTAAATTTTAAAATAAACTGTATTTGACCTTAGCACGACTTTTTGATTCCTTTTTGTAAATGAATCAACAATGATCAAATGAAAAACGTCAGAGGGTGAGAACAGCAAAGTGATTCATGTAACTTTGAATGATTCATGGTATGCAATCATTTTTATCATAAAAAAGAGTAAACAAAATCAATGGAACGTGCCTGTCAGTTCTTTGTCTGAAATGAGAACCCACATCCACAACACATAACTGGAGGGAAAAAGAGTCCATTTGCCCAGCCTCTCTCAGCAGTCAGCAGGGAGATACAAGCAACTCCAGAGGGTAAGTCATCACCTCCAAGATACACACTTCCCTCCAGTGTGCTGCTCTCTTTCTCCACTGATTATTTGGGGAGCTTACAGTCAGCAAGCCTGTAATATAGATCACTCAGTTAAGTGCCTAAAAATGCTAAATACCCAAGCAAAGGAATAAAAGTGAATTTCCTGTGTGCCGCTTAGGCAGACAAAAATCATTGCAAGTTCTCCATTTTCAGATAGATGCAAATAGTGTGATAGAATTGGATTTTAATCTACTATGTCAGCTCATGGATGTCCCATGCACAGACTGGGTGGTCACCCATTTCCTGATAAAGAAACGTAATATCTACCCAAACAAGGCAAGGGAAAAAGGAGGGGGAAAGGCCCAAAAAGAGCTGTAACAAAGTTCAAATAATGAAGATATTGAATCATAGAATCATAGAATCACAGAATATCCCAAGTTGGAAGGGACCCATAAGGATCATCGAGTCCAACTCCTGGCACCGCACAGGTCTACCCAAAAATTCAGACCATGTGACTAAGTGCACAGTCCAATAGCTTCTTAAACTCCGACAGGCTTCGTGCAGTGACTGCTTCACTGGGGAGCCTGTTCCAGTGTGTGACAACCCTCTCAGTGAAGAACCTCTTCCTGATGTCTAGCCTAAACCCCCCCCTGCCTCAGCTTGACACCATTCCCATGGGTCCTATCACTGGTGACTAAAAAGAATAGATTGGCGCCTTCCCCTCCACTCCCCGTCGTGAGGAAGCTGTAGACCACGATGAGGTCTCCCCTCAGCCTCCTCTTTTCCAGGCTGAACAGTCCAAGTGACCTCAGCCGCTCCTCATATGTCTTCCCCTCTAGGCCCTTCACCGTCTTCGTCGCCCTCCTCTGGACACTCTCCAACAGTTTTATGTCCTTTTTGTACTGTGGTGCCCAGAACTGCACACAATACTCGAGGTGAGGCGACACCAGTGCAGAGCAGAGTGGGACAATCACTATCAATGCCGTGCTTGATGCATCCCAGGATACAGTTGGCCCTCCTGGCTGCCAAGGCACACTGCTGGCTCATGTTCAACTTGCTATCAACCATAACCCCCAGATCCCTCTCTGCAGGGCTGCTCTCCAGCGTCTCGTTGCCCAGTCTGTACACATAGCCAGGGTTGCCCTGTCCCAGGTGCAGGACCCAGCACATGCTCTTTTTAAACTCCATGCGGTTGGTGATCGCCCAGCTCTCCAATCTGTCCAGATCTCTCTGCAAGGCCTTTCCACCCTCAACAGAGTCCACAGCTCCTCCAAGTTTAGTGTCATATTGCATATGTTTATTGCATTTATAGGCAAATAAGCCAAGGACCTATCAGGTCGTACTGGCTCAGAAAGAGGACCCAGGTGTTCACAGTGATCTGAAGAAGCAGCAGGAGAAAGCAAGCTGACAGAGCTAGAAGGAGCTGAGAAGGCTGGGAGCCCTTGGGAATAGAAAGGCAGAGTACCTAGGGAGAAAGAGAGCACAGTGTTGCCAAGATGTCTCATTACTTCTGTTCAGAGATACAATGACGATCAGGAAAGGCTGAAGGACAATTTCACAATTAGCCATTTTTTCCCCATTTTTCCTTAAGGGGAGGAGGAGAAAAGGGGGAAACAAAGGAAAGAAAATAAACTCCAACCTGTTAATTTATATTATACACCAACCCTTCCTTAGGGCTGTGCCTTAGGGGACAATCTTGCCCATACTGATTATTATAACCATTTTAAGCTTATTCCCACTTTCAGTACATTGGTATATTTATACATATGCATACATATTAGACATGATGGCAACTGTATTTTTTTTTTAATTCAAAGAAATAAACACCGTGAGCACCATCAAGCACTCATAACCTTATATGACAACAAAAGTGGCAGCATCAACCACTGCCAGGATCATGGATCCACCTACCTGCCTGCCTGTATAGGGACAAAGGCTCTGCCTTGGATATTTCACAACCTAAAGCCTTACCTCCTTGAAACCTACTTGTGGGGGACTGATTTCATCTTAACGTTGCACTGTTGACAAAAACAGGAGTATGCAAACAGGAGAATATCTCTCTCTCTTTGGAAGGTGGCTCTTCAGCAAAGATTTAAGTTGTTTCCCTCAAGAAGATGATTCCACGAGAGAGGTTGCAATCATTCCTCTTTAAAGATAATAATTTATTTAGAAGATTGTCAGAATCATTGCATGGAGAAGCAGGTTTAGGTGTGGCTACAGAATTGATCTGGGGGCTAAAGTGTACTTTAGCATCTCACTGTCATGTGAGAATAAATGCTTTTGTCCCTGCAAAAGAGGGTACACAAGTAGAAAGTGTCTAAATGTCATGCTTCTGGATGTATTTCCAAGAGCTGGGAGATGAAGCGTCTTCATGAAGCAATGGCTCCTACCTCTTCCCTTGACGGAAAACCACCAGGAACTCTCGTCCTACAGACAGTCATGGCACCAATGCTTGGCCACTTGACAATTTCTTGCCTTTTGTGAGACACAGCAGCGCCCAGTTATGATATTGTCTACTAGTGCACTTAGTCTCTAATTTGGGAAAAGAAAGCTATAAACAACTAATTTCTTTCAAAGATTCACAAGCCTTAATCCACAGCTTGTTCTACAGGAAACCAGACTCAGCTGACACAGCCCCCAAAACTACGTTGTGTCAACCATGAACCTGCTGATGTTGGCTGGGGGCAGGGAATGGATTACATGGCCTCTTGAGATCTCTCCCAGCCTTGTTTCTACACCTTTACAAAAGGAGCGGCAGGAGATGGGTTTATTCAGTTCAACCACAAGGGATCTTCCCTCATCAGGTTTCTGTGGAGCCAAGGTGCAGCGCAAAGCTGTCATCCCTTTGGGTAATGCACAGGGGGCAGGGACAAGGCAAACACCATCTGCTCTTTCTCCTTGGCACTGTGTCTTCACAGACTCTGGGAGGTGTATTTGTACCTCCATGTGGAGTTAAATCAAGATCTCACTCATCAAAGATATTGTAATAGTCGGCCAGAAATCTAATATAAATGTCAAGCAGTTGTTCTCTGAAATATCATAGGCGTTGTTTGCCATATTGCTGCCTTTACCTTTCTCATGTGTATTTAGTTAGAACTGGTTAAAAAGTGTTCCAAAAGAATATGGGAGAATGCTGACTTGACAAAATGAAACTTTCTTCAAGAACATGACAATTTTGTCAAAATTTTCAGGGGAAAGTATTCAAACATTTGGTTTCTTGAAAAAAGAAAAAGAAAAGGTCAGGGTCCTTCAATTCCACTTTGTCATGTATTATAGATTATATGATGCAAGCATATGTAGAAGGCAATATAAATGCCAGAACAACAGGTTAGTATGAAAATCTCAGAAGTTCTCTAAACAAAATATTAAAAAAAATATATTTTTTTGTTTTTAAAAAACAGCAAATTTCAGAATCTCAGAATTTATTTAAATAAATAAATAAGTAAATAAATAATCCAATTTTTGTCCAGAAAGTGCTGAAAGTCAGTATATCAGGATAACATTCTGCAGAGGTAAATTTTGAATTTGAAGGCCACCTACATTTTTCTCAGTGCTAAGCTAGAGAAATCCTTGATAAAATTCTTCACATCTAGACCCTGGATACATAAAACATGACTTCAGACTGAAAAGTTCTATTTGTCTATTCAGGTGAATAGTAGTCACATCTTGGAAGAAGCTACACTATTATAATATTTCTCAGATCATTTAAGCAATTCTGAAATTCTTTGAATTCCACTTTTGCTCATACCCAGCAGTGTTCCTATGTGATCACTTTGATACCACCCTCACAGGAGCATCCCCTGAGACAGCCAAACTGGTGCATGTTTTCAGATTACCAGTTTAACAACTCAGACACACACTTCCTTAAGTAGAGATACACTTTCTTTTGAGAACAGTGGTAGTGCCCATCTTATAATATAATAACCCAATGGTTAGAGCTCAGGCACACATGGGAAAGAGGGCCATCTTCCTTCTCAAGGACACACATTCATTTGCTCTTTACTCACAAAAGAAACCATAGCATCTGGTGGGTTAAAGCATCTGCTCCCTTGGCTCATTTTTTTATTTCAGATGGTGACTTTTTCAAACCACAGAAATATTTTTGGTATAAAGACAGAAACACCAAGATCTCTTAGTGAATTCTCATTGGAGAGTAGCAACCTGCATGACTCACCTCAAGCCAAGAAGGAAAGAAAACACAGGTTTCTTACTTTGGATGGAAGACTACATCCGGCAGACTACTAAGACTACTATATAAAAGATGAGTTGAAGCACCCGTACACGTTAAAATGGAAGACACCACCCTCTTTCTAAACACTGAAAAATAAATCTCTCTGGAGAAGACTGTGGACTGTAAAAGAACATGCTTAACTCTAGCTCTGTATGGTGGATGACCTCTGGGACCAACAGGATTTGAGAGATGCCCTTGCACACCTCCTCATTAACAGATGGTACTAAGGTGCACAATCATCCCCAGTCAATATATAGGGAACAAAACATATAGGACATGATTATGGAGAGTTCTGCATGCTCAGTACTGACAAGGCTGGTGTCCATACTATACTGGACATGGCTGTTCTCCACATGCCTTCAGATGCTGCCTCTTCTGCCCGCACTACCTGTAGTGGTATAGGAAATTCATTGGTTTGGTGACATGACTCAAATGACATTTAACCTCTATGTTAGTTAAGAGTTTATTGCCTGTTGTGGTGGATGCCTTCAGAGTAGTGGGGCTATTTCTCCAGTCATGCTGCTCATATTCTGTTATACTAGAAACTTCAGTAGAGTTCCTCTCCTCATTTACATTGCATTGTAGGAGTTTAAAGCCACTTTGAAGAAGCGAGGCTACAGAAAGGATTTGGAAGATGAGAGAATGGACTGAGTCTATCAGTCCCTTCATTCTTTAGATTTGAAGGGCATGTGAGATCAGTATTCAGGAGAGCCAAAATATAGTCACAGTTTTTCGATGCATCCATTTATGAATTACGAAACAGAGAAGTTGATGCCTTCCCCCCCCCGCCCTCCCCCCCCCCCCCCCCCCCCCCCCACTGACTACTGGACAGACTTCATAGCTGATATAAAACTTGGATAAATTATCTTAGTTTATCTTACACTAATGAAGCCTTGACAGTTTACACAAGCTGTTCACAGATGTCAGTCGCTTGCAAACACTGCCATTGTAAGCCAAATTTTAACGGGTGACCTATTGATTAAAGTCTTGTGCATTTCTCCTGTCCTGTTCCTAATCCCTCTATCAAAACTGTTTTGAAGAGAGCATTTTTTGAAGCACACAGCATTAGGTCCCAGTGAAAAGAAGGCCAAGTCTTTAAAATGAAGCTTTTAGAAATCTAATAAGGATTTCTATTTCAGTAATTTTGCTTGATTAAACTTCTTTGGTTCTTACCAAAACATAAGTTACAGTAGATTGTGGCAACAATATTGAAGACTACCTTGGAAATTGTGTCAGATCTTTGACCAGCAAACTCTTGAATTGGTTTCATTCCTATTAAACTAACGGATACAGCTTTGTGTCTGCAGGAGATGTTTTGTTCCTCTTGACATTGCATGTTTCAGGACCCCTGCTGAGGCATTCTCTCCAGTTTTATTGTTTACAGTTTACGTGTTACTACTGGGCTGTCAGTTGGAGGTATGGGCTGGGTTAGACTGCATTGTCATGTAAATGACATCCAGATTTACATATTACCCCAGACTAATATTCATTGTGGTGTCTCAGTAAAGGTATCTTTGATGGACAATAATTTTTCCAAGACTACAGTCTTCTTTGAAAATGCAAATTAAACAGAAGCCCCTTTAATAGGATTTCAATAGACTTTAAATGTTGTCAACTGTTCAACTGCATTGTGGTGTTCCAGGGTCAGGTTCTTCCATCCAGACTTACGTTGGTGATTAGTGACAGCTCTGCAAATAACCTACTTACAGATTAAAAACTTCTACTTAGAGTGAGCCCAGGTGCTAGACCCTCATCCTACTGAACAAACACTGAAGAAGGATAGAGAATTTTGGTGAATTTTTCAAGTAGTATAAATATATTGTTTAAGAAATAGCAATCAAGACCTATAGTAGCTCACAAAAAGTTCAATCAAAACATTTTCTTCAGTGCAATGTACTATAAAGGATATTTGAACTTTGTAAAGGAAGGCTGATGAAGATATGATATTCAATGTTCTCTACACTAGCAAATGCCAACCCCCATCCTTTTCATGGGATGTAGATGGATCCTACCAAAACTCTCCCTGTATTACTGCAAACAGACTCAGACAGGATCTTATATATCACCCATTTTCAGGAACTTCATTTAGTAGCAATAAGCACCAGGAGGGTTTAAGAAGACACAGTTCTATTAAAGATTTCATTTCACCAGGAACTCTACCCATCATCCAGACTCCATACCAGAGGAATGTTCTCACTTTTATTTCCTTCTTTTAGCCACAGTTTCGCAGTGACCACGCAGTTCTTGACATAAAGGCTCCCACACTTACTTAAGAGGATTAGTCAGGTTTCCAAGCAGGGAGTTAGTTTTGTTTGAGCAGCTGGGATAAATGTGTTGCTGGCCACTGTGTTTGAATAAGACTGTCATATTTTTCTCTGAGATTTCAAGAAAAATGACTGCTTATACTGTAGAGTCAGTGCAATACATTGAACATGAAAGAAAATGCCATGAACATGTACTGACTTCTGTAGAGTACATGAATAGGAAATTCAGTGTGACAGGAAAACGTAAGACCCATTTCACTTGGGCTCAATACAAGAAATGAGACAGATGAAAACATCTAGTAAATGTCCTCTGTTCTGAAACTCCATCTAAATAAAATTATCATGTATGAAGACAGGACATCTCTTATGTATACTCTTGTGGAGTACAGGATAACATTTGACTGACTCAATTAAAATTCTAAAATGTATACAGTTATATTTGATCTAATGACTCTAAATTTTGATAATAAGCAAAAGAGAAGAAAAGATATTTCTAAGGTGTTATTAATTTACCTCTAATGCTAAAATCAAGAATAAACTGTCCTTGAAAGTTCTTCTTTCTTTCTTTTTCTTTTTTTCTTTCTTTCTTTCTTTCTTTCTTTCTTTCTTTCTTTCTTTCTTTCTTTCTTTTTCCTTTCTTTCTTTCTTTCTTTCTTTCTTTTTCTTTTTCTTTCTTTCCTTCCTTCCTTCCTTCCTTCCTTCCTTCCTTCCTTCCTTTCTTCCTTCCTTCCTTCCTTCCTTCCTTCCTTCCTTCCTCTCTTTCTTTCTTTCTCTCTTTCTCCTGTGTGCTTGATTTCTGTCCATCTGTCTTTCATGAGATCATAAGGTAAAGTGCACAGATGTAATTGTCTACACTGTAGATGTGCCATTAAAAAATACAGATTTCTCTGAGAGGATTAAGGACATGTTATATGTCCTTTCTCTGCACACAGCATCAATGATTGCCTACTGGATGAAATCCTGTCTTTGCAGAAGAGAGAGATGAAACTATTGTGGATTTTAAGAACATGAAGATTTCAACTATAACCATTAACTGAACCATTAAGTGAACTGACAGCAAAAGCAATATTTCTGGGTATACAAAACTGGCGAAACAAGCAAACAATACAAACAAAACTTACAGCCTTTGATATAGCTTTATCAATTACTAGCATAACTTATTATTTTCTTTGGCTTCATTAGTCTATAACTAATTTGAGTAGGTTCAAGCTTGCTCTCTCTCATTCCCAATTAACCCAGTGGCAATTATCACTGGCTTTAGTCTTTAATATCTAAGAAATCTCTTTTACCTCTTGAAAGAAGCTTTTGAAATCTGAAAATGCCAAACCAGCTAATGTTTTATTTAAGCATAGAAAATGAACTTTAGGTTATTCCCCTTGCCATAGGTTAACTAATTATTTATGAAATAGGGAAATGAGTAAGAGAGAAAGAGAGAAGGAGAAAGAGAAAGAAAGAGAGTGAGAAGAGGAAGTTTAATATCCAAAACCAGCTCAATTTTGCACCCTATCTTGTACATTAAAAAGTTTGTGTCCTTTGTTTTGACATTCAGTGTACCCTCAATAATTGACACTGTTAATTTTGATCTGCATAGCTACATCTATATTAATAAATTTATATCTATTCTATGAAGTTTAGCATTCTCTGACCCAGGATTTGGCCGACACATTCTGCCCATATCCTTAGTACTGAAACAAAACAAACAGCTTAGTGGGAACAGTTCTTCGTCCTTTAAAATCTCAAGGACTCTTGGGAATTTTCTAGGTTAGTGCCACTTAGCCTAAGCCAAAAGTGTTCAAGGGTCTTTGCTAGCAATTGACCTGTATGGATCAAGTTTCAGTGCTGGTTCACAAGTGTTATCAGTGTTTAATTTCTTACAAAGTCATAACTGTCATGTCTGATGTCAGCATAATAGTAAACTTAGAATTTGGCCTGATTTTTCTTAGGACATCAGTGACATTTCCATTGACTTGGTTAGATGATGTCCATCTCTAAATGTCCTGCTAGAACATAATAATTTTACACCATAAACAATTTGACTGAAACAAAAGGTATATTTTTGTTTTAAACCTGCATTCTACTGAAACTACCTGAAAACTACCTGAAACTACCTGAAAGGAAGCTGTGAAGAGCTGGGGGTCAGCCTCTTCTCACAGATAACGAGTAATAAGACAAGAGGGAGTGGCCTCAGTTTGTGCCGGGGGAGGGGGGAGGGGTGTTCAGATTAGAAATTAAGAGACATTTCTTCTCAGAAAGAGCAGTCAGGCATCGGAATGGGTTCCCCAGGGAGGTGCTGGAGTCACCATCTCTGAGGGTATTTAAGGACAGGTTGGACATGGTGCTTAGGGACATGGTTTAGCGGGCAATATTGATGGTAGGGAAATGGTTGAGCCAGATGACCTTGGAGGTCTTTTCCAGCCTTAATGATTCTATGATCCATATGGGCCCAGGGTCTCCTCCAGGGGGAAGAGGCAGGGGGGAGGGGAAAAGGGGGCAGGCAGGGTGGGAAGGAAGGTCAATGTTTTGTAGCCAAAATGTCATTTACAGGTATGGACAGGTGAAAATTCTTGAAGTTCTTGCAAGGGAATATATGTTTACTTGGGCTTGAATTTAGATGGAGAAAAACACTATTTTATATATATTTAGATCATACTTGACTTAAACAGATAACCTACCTTATTTCTTTTTTACCCTTCTCATGTCAATACAAAGTGCTGTAAAGGCATTCAGACTATAGATTATTGTTTGGGGAATAAGGTCAGCAATAGGTGTGAAAAAAATGTAAACCAAAGTGAAGGGTGATATTGTGACAAGGGAGAGAAAAACAACACAGATATAAAATGTATCAGGAAAGAAGTTAAACAGTAGGCAGAAACTACTTTTATTTGTGTTCTTCCATGACAAAGACAATTAAAAGTAGTCAATTTGTTATAATGATTTTGTAATATACAAGGACAATTTCAGTAAAAAGAGATGAGGAGCTCAGCAAAGAAGAAGCCGAAATGAAAAGTGAAGAAACTTTGAGGAATCCCCTTCGTCTTCTAGCTGGCACCCTGCTCAGAAAAGTCATGAGCACGACGTTATTTATCTCATAGAAACTGGACATTGTTTTGTCATTCTATTCTATTTAATACTGCAATAAAACAGAGCAGTCTGGATAACTGGAATGATTTCTAACCACCTCTTCTACTGTCTCACCAACTAAACTTGCTGATATAGCAATCTAACCTGTATCTGTTGAAGACAGATGGGTCTTTATTTGTAAATGCAATCAGCTGAAGATTACTGCCCCCACAGTCCTGCTACCAGAAGGCAGTGTATGAATATATCGTAATCTGTGTCACAGCAAAGCCAGTCAAATGGGCTAAAAAGCATATTTGTCATGATTTAACTGGAGGACAGTCTACATTACACTGAAGTAGATGAGAAATATTCACAAGTTCCTTTCCTGTAAAGAAGTAACCTCCAATTAGGATCACTGATACAGCAGCCTATATGTGACAAGGTTTAAAATTGCACTTATTATCCATAAAACGAACACAAGACTGGGGTCCAAATGTGAGATCCTGTGTCGCTTATTAGGGTTTAAGTTTTCCTTCTCAAGGATCATAGCCATTTCCATGTATAAGTAGGAAGAAAGAAATTTTGAAAACATGAATAACTTGGTGCCAGGAAAAAAATATTCAAAAAGCAGAAGTCAATCACAGGAGTGCATGGATATTTAATCACCACTTGAAGGAAAAATAATCACATCTTTTTATGACCTAACCTTTTCAACAGTTCCACTACAGTGAATGACACACAAAGTATTATAGAAATCAACGGAATACAATTTAAAAAAAAAAAAAAAGAAAAAGAAAAACGAAAACAAAACAGTAAAACATCTCAAGCACAGCAGGTGTTGCAAAAGAACACTGAAAATATCTTTCAGTGACAAGCTGTCAGTCATCTGTGCTGAAGGGGATGTGACTGATGTACCTAGCTGTCATGGACTAGTTTCTTCCCATAAGAAGAAGAGAGAAATAAGGACATGCATCCATGGTCTATTTTTTGGGCAGAGGAAGAATACATTGTACTTTGTGCTGATTTTCTGGCAGCTACCAAC
Organism: Cygnus atratus; assembly: GCF_013377495.2. Classification (NCBI taxonomy): domain Eukaryota; kingdom Metazoa; phylum Chordata; class Aves; order Anseriformes; family Anatidae; genus Cygnus; species Cygnus atratus. The sequence goes on from NC_066364.1 coordinate 4,883,047, forward strand.
AAGGCCTTGAGTATTTGTTTCATTGGTTTAAATTTTAGCTGCTTCTGTTACTGTTGGTGCTGGTTGGCTATGGGCCACCAAGAAGTCCTTAAATACTAGGAATAAGTAAGTACACAAGCTAAAATGGATTTTAACCCACATATAAGCGTAATATAACATCAATTTTCTCAGTTCCTTCAGCTTCTAGATGATGTTAAGTAGGCATAGCTGGTGTACCACCATACAATAGGTTGGGACTGGTCCACGTGCAATTTAACTATATATAGCTTCTTAAAAAGAATAGGAATCAGAATCAAAAATTGTTTGGGTTGAAAAGGACTTTAAAGATCATCTACTTCCAACCCCTCTGGGACACCTCCCACTAGGCCAGGTTGCTCAAAGCCCCATTCCACCTAGCCTTTCCCAGCAATCTATAGCTGCTGGAAAAACAAATAAACAAAAAACAAACAAACAAACAGACAAAAGCCACAGTAGAATAAATTTCAATGACAATTTCAAAACCTACATTGAATTTTAGCTTAGCAAACAAGCTCTTTCTTCAAGAAGAAAAGTATTGTCAGGAATATTGTTCAAAATAATTGTTTGAAATGAAACAATTTCTATTTTTCTGCTCCCTAAGCTTGACTTTTGTCTTGGGAAACAGCTCCGTTACCTATCCATGTCATGGAGACAGATGGACAATTAGGGAGCCAAGTGAAACCTCTTCAAAGAAAGTTTCAAAGTAATGTGTTCCCTCCCTAGAGTGGTTCTTTGAATGAGTCCTCTTCTTGTGCTGCTCACACTAACTAGGTCTAAACTGCATTTCAGGCTCAGAGAGCTAACAGAACCATGTGGGCACCTGTAGACATGCTACAGGCATCCTGCAGGCAGCAATCCACAACATTAGAGCTGGGTCAGACAGCATGCTCTGCCTGATGTGGCTTCCTGCCTTACACCCTCAGGCAAACCTCTGAAAATTCTTCTCTCCAAGGGCTTCAAGCACCTGAACCAGGTAAAGTGCGGTGAGAGGAAAGCTGAAGATCATCTGATGTGGGGAGAAGCTACAGAGCTATGTTGCAAACAAGGAGGTGTGCATTAAAGGAGATACCTGGAGGAAAAGGTCCCATCAGCTTCTAACTCCTCTCAGCTTGCATCCTCTCAGGTGGCGTCCTCTGCCTTCAGTTCATGACCCTATAATCCAGACACTGCTTCTCAGATCACCAGTCAAGCTAACTAGCTGCCATTTAACACACCAGCCATGGAGCAGATGAGGTGTGTTAGTACTGTGATGTAAATAACCAGCAAAGAAAATATGCATCAGGAAACAATCTTTGAATGAGACATTGGTAGCTGGAGTAAAGACAGAATAAATATCAGAAGCATAACAATACTTTCAGCTGAATCACTTTTCCCTCTGTAATAAACAATCTTGTCAAATGAAAACATGATAAGAGTCTGCATCAAATTCGTTTTTCAGCTTTATAATTATGAAGAGATAATTTTAGTGTATACTTCCCATAGAAGTAAAATAAGAAAGAAGAAATTGTTTTTAAAGACTATTTACTACTGAAAAGGAGAGAATTAAAAATGTCAGATAAAATTATCTCTTCAGATTAGTTAATTCTGCACACACACACAAACACACTTTCTAATATTGTGTCCTTTTACATTCTAAACAATAAACAGATACATTCTGATGTTTCCATTTTAGTGTTGTATATACTTACATACATTATATATTTTTCAACACTGATATCAAATGGAAAATTTCAATGACTTAGAAAATGTTATCCTGCATCAATCACATTTTATGCACTATTTTTGTGAGAGAGAGCAACTTTTTGCTCAGGCAGACAATGAGAGTACAAGGGGGAATGGTTTTAAACTAAAAGAGGGCAGATTTAGATTAGAGGTTAGGAGGAAATTCTTCACTTAGAGGGTGGTAAGGCACTGGAACAGGTTGCCCAGAGAGGCTGTGGATGCCCCATCCCTGGAGGGGTTCAAGGTCAGGTTGGATGAGTCCCTGGGCTACCTGATCTAGCGGGTAGCATCCCTGCCCATGGCAGTGGGGTTGGAGTTAGATGATCTTTAAGGTCCCTTCCAATCCAAGCCATTCTACGATTCAGTGACTCTATGCGCATCTATGCCCAAGTTATACCATAGCTTCTGGATAGAAAATCACTTCAGCCATAAAGCTGTAATGATTTCCCATTTCCTCCCCTCAGTTGCCCTTCACTCCCACCACTCTACTACAGGCTGCTTTTTCCACATATGCATTGGCACTAATGTTCATGGTCTTAAAAAAGAAAGAGTAATCTGTGTTTCTCCTTGGGCTATATTTCTTCGGGCTTAAAGAACTAAATCCTTCCAGTAACAATTGAGATAAGAAAAAGACATGGAACCATGAAGCCAGGAGAAAGGATGAGGTGAAAGTGGCAGGATTGGGACCATCTCTGTAAGAAAGCAACAAACTATGATATCCTCTTTGCTTTTTTATCTAAGCATACCCATGAAAACGCAGCAGGTGAAGGGTAGGGGAAAATTCTTGGCTAAGTAGGTCTTTAAATAGAGATGTCTAAGTATCGCAAAATCAAAACCTTGGACTGAACTTGATTTTCAAACTGACCCTTGGCTTCAGTAAGGCTATGTTAGTCCTAGGAATAAAATAGTACCAGGACATATCCTTCATCCCTGAGCTTAAACGTCCAAGTCTTGTTATATTCCAGTAGCCTAAACATACATATTTATACTTTTGCATGCTTAAGAACCCATTCCATTTTTGTTGGCTGTTTGTGATTTTTTCCAGCGTGATTATTAAGTGTTAGTGGAATTATTTTGATGAATAATTTTCAGACATTTCGTTGCTCATGAGCTGTTTGCTGCAACTATTTGATGTTTGTTATTCACAGTGTATGATTAGCTGTGCAATTCATGTATAATTCTTTCTGATTCTTCCTTCGAAGATTTTTTTTTTTTAAAGCAGACTGTGAATAATGTTGTCTCTTACAAATGTTTGGAAGAATATTCTGTTGTACAAACATTTTTGAGAACATCAGGATTCATGAATGATTACACAAATTCTCACTCTATGTCCATATGAGCACTCACAAACCTTTCATTGTTTCTGGATCTTCTGGTACATTTAGAGCTTCTTTCTTGATAACCCATGACGGTGTATTCTATTCTCTACTACAGTCAAAAGAAAAAGGGCACAATGATCCCCTTTCTAAATTAACCATAAAACTTTTCTCCTTATGAAAATATCTATAAATTAGAGTTTTTAGTAGTTCTACCACTATTTTTTTAGGGCAAAGTTTGCTTGCTTCTTCTATTAATTGGAACAGCTGAATGCTACGCTAGTCACAAAGCTTTCTTAATTAATTGTATTTTCCTCCGCTATTTACTATCCTTTGATTTTTCTCCCACTAAGACCTCTGTAAAAATATATATATATATATTTATATATATATGTTTTGACTGAGTTTCTTTTTATTCTTTATGTTGTGGTTTTTTATTTCATGTTCTCATGAACTCTCAAAGGGAAAAGCACTACTTGATACTACCCGAATTAACCCTTGAAATGAGAGTCTATATGAAGGAGCAAATATTTCAGGTCTAGCTTCAAGCCCATGAATTCTCCCCACTGATACATCAGTGTTACTTCGGTAGCATATTCAGTGAACACTTACATGGACTTCGACGAAGTTAAGTGTGTGATCCCCAGGAGACAAGGATGCATACTGCTATTACTGATTCATGAAAAGGAAAAAGGAAGGTAAAAGTAAACCTTGTCAGTCAGTGAGGTGTGTGATTGCTGTTTAGGATTAGGAATTAGTACAAAATTCTTCTTTCCTGAGACAATGATTGTGCAGGCACAGAAGCTCCAAGAGGACAGAAAAAAGATAGAGGAGCTGGGGTGGGGTGGGGGGTGGGGTGGGGGGTGGGGGAAGGCTTCTCCAAATTTGAGAATCAATTTAACAATCCCCAGCAGATTTAGCAAGACCTAAACTGAAACCAAAGGATTTAAAGTTACTATTCCAGGAACATATCCCCATTCTACTGCCTCTGGTAAAAGAACAGCAAGCTGCAGCCCAGGACTACAGCTGACAGATAAGTTGGCAAATTCCTCAGTCACAACAACTAAATTTGACAGGGATCATAAGTCAGAGTCTTTAGCAAGTCCGCTTTCCCTTTTCTCCAGAGAGAAGCTCATGCTATTCTCCTACTTGCTGCAGTTTGAACCACTATCAGATCACCATCACCACCTGAAATACAGGTGACATCTAGGCATTTTTTTTCCTTCTCTTGCTGTGAACATTCCTACAGGAAAGAAAGCAAAGTTCTTAGTTCTTACATTTTTCATCTCCCCTTGTTGGAAACATAGTCACAAAGACCAGAAGCGCCCAAGATTAAAAAAAAAAAAAAAGGTTAAAGTTTCCATTTGATAGGTTAATTTTTGAGTGATAAGCTCTCCTTGCACTCATTAATTCATCCCTATAGATTTATACAAAAAGAAAAATAAATAAAATCCAGCTAAAACTGCACTCCCGCCCTTGATCTCATTGCAGTCTACAACTTCCTTGTGAGGGGGAGTGGAGGGGGAAGGCGCTGACCTATTCTTTTTAGTCACCAGTGATAGGACCCATGGGAATGGTGTCAAGCTGAGGCAGGGGGGGTTTAGGCTAGACATCAGGAAGAGGTTCTTCACTGAGAGGGTTGTCACACACTGGAACAGGCTCCCCAGTGAAGCAGTCACTGCACGAAGCCTGTCGGAGTTTAAGAAGCGATTGGACTGTGCACTTAGTTACATGGTCTAAACTTTTGGGTAGACCTGTGCGGTGCCAGGAGTTGGACTCGATGATCCTTATGGGTCCCTTCCAACTTGGGATATTCTATGATTCTATGATTCTATGATACTATGATTTGTGACAGAACAAAACTGAACTTAAAATTGTGAGCCATTAAATTGCTACCAACATTGAAAAGCCTTGTTTTAATAGCAGTGTGATTTGGGAGACATCAGAGAGCTCCATGAACCATATATTCCCATTGCAACACACCAATAAATACATTTTCATTGCTCTTTGCAGCTGGTTCTATGCATCCAAAGATCCCTTCTTACTTTTTGCTCTGCAAAGTGTATCCCAGACAGCCAGTGAGGATTCATGCTAGAAATGTAAATCTCTGCCACATACTGCAGAAGAGTCACCTACTGAGTAGAACATAAACTGGAAATATCATTCTCTCTTCTTCACTTAGAGAAAATATAATAGGTTAAACAGTGACAATTTGTACACACAGTACATTTCAGTGTACTCTGCAGCATGCAAGCTAAGGTGAGCAGACTGACACACAATACACACAAAAGTAGAACACCCTTAAAAGTCTAGAGCAAAGAAAGGGAAAACTCTGAAAATCAAGATCAAACCAGGACTGAAACTTAAAACAGATAAAGAACACTTCAGCATAAAGTGCAGTTTTGACAGCAAGTCTGCTGTGAGGGGAGGAAAAGAAGAAAACTGATTCTCTGTGTTGAGCAGAGCAGGAGTTAAAATGATGAATAATCCTAATGAATAACCCCTGGAGGGGGGCTGTGCGGTAGTAAACCAGATTTGTGTAATCGGTTCTCATTTAAGTTCTGCTGCTAGTTTAAAGATATTGAATGAATTACTGTGATCCCTAATGAGACAAGCCTGTTTTTCTTGAGATAATTGATATAGTAGCTCACAGTAAATAATAGTGACTTTATATATTGCCAGTGCTAAATGCTATAAAGTTTAAAGTGTTTTCATCAGTCAGGAAAAAAGGGAGTAGGGGAGGGCAGACCTCTTTTTCTATGCATAAACAAACATAAGAATTGATTGAATTCAGAACATTTGTTTTTTATGAAGGAAAAAAAAAAGTACTAGCTAAAAATATTCTCCCCTGGAAGTTTTGTAGATCCTACAGAATAAATGTTGTAAACAAACTTTGTTCCATGACTTTGAAGTCTTCCTAACCAGTTTCCCCCAACTTACAAAAATTAGACTATTTATAAAAGTGCATAAATTGTAATTTAAGTAAAAAGCCTTGAAATTTTTATCAAAAGCATTCAAATTAGTCTCTCCCCAGGTCAGCTAATGAGTTGTCATGAGCTGGCCTCTTACTGTAGTGCACCTCCTGCAGACTAAGACAGTGAACCATGTTTTCATCAAAGGAAATGCTCATTAGTAGAGCTTTCAGAAACTGATTTGATTATAGTTTCACTTGTTAAAGTGAAATATTTTCAGCTCATTAGGATGATTACGATTCAAGGTCATCTTTTGAAGCTAGTCCTGTCAATATAAGATAAATGGGCCCTCATCTTTTTCCCTTCTTTACGTCTGTGCTTTTTAAACTCTTCTGTGCAAAAGTTCCATAGCCATAATTAATTTTTAGTTCTTCTTTTACAAAGCTGCTTAAAAAAAAAAAAAAAAAAAAAAAAAAAGAACAAAGATTTTGGCTACCAAAAAGGCATTGAAGAACTATTAAGAGGAGGAGGAGACTATCTTGTTTTAGAGAAATCAGAGAAAATCCTTGAAAAGTTCAGCCTTTGAAATCCAGCTATTTTCTCCTTGACCTCTTCCAAAGTTTCTAAAAGGTACTTTGTACATATTTTTGCATGTATCTTTTAATCTCAAAAGTGTAGAATGAAACTAAAAACTGCCCAAGAAGTACTAGTGGCTTATTAAATATCTTTTCTTTTATGGCACATGATAAAGTTAACACCTTTTAAAGTTTTTTTTTTTATTATTTTGGTCTCCCCCTTTATATTCAGCACTTAATCTCTAAGTGGTTAAAGAGCCATTTAAACATAAAGGAAATAGTGCTAACTTCTATCCGCATACTGAGAAATACTGCATTTACATAGGGCTTGCATCTTAAACCTAATTGGTCACATATCGCCTCATACATCAACTTGAAAGATGAGGTCAGGAGGCCAGTTTTTGTGATGAATATATCAGACTTGAAAGCTGTATATTAAAATGGGAAATCAGGCCAAAAAAGGGGAAAGAAAAAAAAAAAAAAAGAAAGAGAAAGAAAGCAGATTTGGTCTCTTTAGTAATAGGCAAGAGAGTTAGAGAATGACACAGATTTCAATTCCCCATGGTGACTCTGAAAGTGTTCCACCAGTCTGGGTTATTGGTACAGAGTGGGGTATGTATATGTGATTGCTGGGGATAGAGACTGGGGAGGAGTACGAAGTGAATTAATAGACCTCCAGATTAACCGTCAAATGATAAATGATTAATCATTTTGTCAACAAATTATCCACAATGAAGCCTAGCCTTTACACCAAAGCAGTGCCAATTATACCAGTGTAATTGCATCAGGGCAACCTCCCCAGCCAGAGAACAGTAATAGAACTATTTATCCAATATAGTTTACTCCCAAAAGGGGAATGCTCCTATGCAGCATCTCTATGCTAGTGTATCTGCATCCCATCTTGGACTTGAACTAAAGTCCTTCTGATTAAAATAAGTAAATAAACCCCCTGGTAAATTAATTATATATGTAAACATAGGTTATTTTGTCTTCTTATGATCCTATTCACTCTATCAATATAACTTTTAGTAATGACAAATGTAAAAGCCTGTTGCAGAATGCAAAAACTCCCTGCATTTCATGGAGGATAAATGCCTTTCTTTCTGCTAGCCCCTTCCTGAGGATACTCTTCTACATTGTGCTGCAAATACATGTAGCTACACGATTAGTGAACTAATGAAGAATGGCATCCTAAAGATTTATGTCTTCAGGTTGAGTTGAATCTCTGATGAACTCACAGACGTGCCTAATGTAACAGAACAATAAGTAACATTGTTTGCTGGTTAATTTCTTTGTTTTACCTTGTTTTGTTTTGTTTCGTGTATATGTTTACTTGTTTGGGGGGTGGGAGGATTTTTTTTTGTTTGTTAGTTTGTTTTTCTTAATGGGAACACTGACAATTAGATAGAGCTGCAATGTAGTACCAGTTCCCTAATAAGATGGTGCATTCTATCTGGAGGTTTATTTGAACTGCATCTCTAGCTAATTTCAAAATTTATTAAGTTGGTCTGGGTTCTGTTTTTACAAGTTGCTTCTCCTATGAGTTTTGATAAATAATTTCATGCCTGTTTCTCAGATTTTTTATCATTTCTATTATTCCAATCAAAACAAAGTTAAAAAAAAAAAAAAATAAAATCAACACAGTGTGGTTTATATTGCAATTAGTCATTTACATGTGAAGTATCCAAGCAAATCTACTTTTCTTATTTCCATTTACAGTCAATGGAGAAAGGTAGTCACTTCCAAACATAATTAATCACTTCTCAAGAGAGTTATGGTAGGCAGGATGAATTATCCTTAGGATATGTCCACGTGGGACCTTCTAACTTTTTCCTGCGATCAAAGAATTTTTCCACAGGAGAAGTTGATGGTTTTAACCTGAGGTCTCCAAGAAAATAAAGAATTCATTATTTCCTTTGGTAGTTTGTCCCAGTGATGAGCCAGTGACACTGTTTTAGATCTATGTCTTTATTTGCTTGACTAAATTCCAGCCACTGCTTTATGTTTTGCTTTTCTCTATCGGTTACATGAAATTGAAGTCATTGACAACACAGGATCCCAGGATACCACTTTTCCAGATTTTTTTACCTTTGATGCCCTGAGAGTCATTTAAACTGTTTTCAGAAAATTTAAATAGTTTAGATTGTTTATGTAGTTCATCAAAGCTTAATCCAAGAGGAAGCCACCAGGGAAAAAGCACTGAGTTCTACCAATTGGCTTTGTCCTCTTCCTATGTTCCAAAAGAGAAGGGAGAAACCTGAACTGGTATGAGGGAAATGGGACCAAACGTTTCTCTGCAATATCCAAATTCTACCTCAGAAGCAGCAAACAATGTAACAAGGGACAACAGCCTCAAATTGCAGCTTGGGAGATTCCTTTCGGACAATATTTTCATCAGGACACTGTGACACCAGAAAAGGTACCCAGAGCTGCGAAATCTTACTTCTTGGACATTTTCAAGGCTGAGCTAGACTAAACCATGGCTGACCTGGTATAGCGTTGGTAACAGTTTTACTTCTGGTGAGAGGTTGGGCTAGACAACCTCCAGAGACTGCCACAATGCCTCCAGAGAGACTGCTTACTGCTTACCAATACTTCTGTAATTCATCTGTCCTGCAGCAAGAAAGAATTTTGTCCAAATTTTTCAAATTATTCAAAAGGATGAAGGAGTTCAGACTTTAAGGAGACAGACAAATATTTTACTGCAGTAGGTAAACTGAGGTGTATAGAGGCAAATGAAATGTTCACAGTTATATCACAGGAGTGTCAGAGCCATGAACAGAAACAAAACTTGTCTGTTTTGGCTAATTTGCCACATGACGGAGTGTAATCTTTAGTCAGAGGGACAATAGTGAAGAACTTTTGATTTTTATTAGTACAAAAAAAAAAATTCCTTCATTTGGAATTATAAATTCATCAGGAAGGAAGCTGTTGTGATTTTTTTTTTAAATCACACAGATTGAAAGTTGCCAGCCTCCATAAAGTTGTTCCCTTGTTTTAAGAGTCTGTGTGAGACTGTTTGTGTGGAACCCTGCAGGCTAACTCCAGGGGAATTTGGTACAGACTTGTCAAAGACCAAACAATTAGGATGCTTGGGTGTCTTTCTATTTTTTATTTTTTCACTGCTAATATGGTAATGCTAGTTTCCAAATATGGCTTTCAGAGGAAATCAAAGTTGGAATAAATACTCCTATAGTATTTCACACAACAGTGATGAGATCTCAGTAATCTAACAAGAAACACTTTTACCTACAGCAAAATTAGGAAAACTATGGCTATAAACATAGAAAGAATTAATTGATCACTTTGTTTACTTTCACCATCAACAGAAATTTGAAAGATGAAGAATTGCTCAAAAAATGAAGGAGAGAAAACAAACGGTAGCACTGCAGTTTCAAGGTAATGATCTAATCACTACCTTGATTAGTCAGGATCTAATGGAAAAAACAAACAAAAGAGAAAACAGGCAAAACACAAAAACAGACATTTTACAATCATCAGTGACCACTAGAATTCCAGTAGTCTCACTATTGGCTAAATCATATGGTTTTGCTTATTCGCTTATTCATCTATTAACTTTCTGAAAGGTTCCTTGAAAAAGAAGAGTGGTAGATAAGCCATTTAAGAAGTGATTTTTTTCACAAGACAGTATCAGTCTAAATGACATTTAATTCAGGGTTAATGCTCTCCAAGGGGGTGCCAGATTTTTTATATATATCCAGAATTAAGCCATGCTGAAAAGAATGCTTTTTGGATGTTCTCTTTGACATGGAAGTTTATCTACCATTTCTGCCAAGACTTAGACTGTCTAGTTTTTAATGACTGCCTAGTTTTTAACATCTGTATCACAATTTCTCAAGTGTAAAAAATGTTCTATTTCTCCCTTTTTTCTAAGCCTCTTATATTAGAAAGAGGCTGCCCTAAAAGACAATTGTCAAATTCCTAACACCATGTAGCCCTGTCTTCAAAATTATCAGATACTTACTGGTCAGTCCTTTGAGGGTCTCTTCAAGATGTTCCAGCATAAGCCTCTCATTTACCCTTAAAGGCTATAGTTTTCATCCTACCTAATTGTAACCAACAAAGAGTTCACGTCTGATCTAAACCTGCCATCAAGTCTTGTCCTCTGGTCAGCGGAGAAAGGTTCAACTCATCTCACCTTGAAAAGCTGTTTCAGGGAAGTGCCTTGAACACCCTCCTTGGAGACATTTGTCTTCATGGACAACCAAGGGATACTGACAACTCTTTCAGAGTAAACTTTAGCTACCTAAAATACAGAAGTTAAATTAAGTGAAACCCTTGATGAATAGGGCTGAAGCAAGGTTGTCTAAAAACCCCACCACTGAGAACTGAAGTGAGAGAGATGATAAACCTTAGTTTGCCTTTCTAGAAATGAGTAACCATGGGGGAGGGCATTTGTTCTGATTAAAAGTAGCATATTTTTCTACCTTCTCAGTCACAGGGGTTGAACTTGGAGCTTCCTGAGTACACCAAAATTTTCCTGGGAATGTCACAGAAACAGTTTTAGCCATGAGGAATGTTTCACATATTACATAATAATCCTTCAGGATATGGGGTCCTGACAAGCCCAAGAATGCGCTTCTAATACTGTGAACAATTTTAACAATTCTAGAACTTTTCCCAGAATTCCCTATTTTTCTCAGACTAGTGTTTCAGCCTAGACATCATCAGTGGAGGACCCTAAACTTTTGAGCCTGCCTCCACCACTTGGCCCAAAACAGCTTTCAATCTATCTCCTTGCAGGGCACAGTATGAAGCTCATCTATGTTCTCAGGTTTTTGCCTGAGGGATTGGAGATAGGGAACATGTCTAGCTTATCCTAAGAGAGTCTATTTAAGGCAGACAGTAGTCAGCATGTTTGCATTTTGGATTTAAATTATGTAAATGTTCAGAGGCTGTTTGATAGGGACCTATCTGACAAACCTAAAAACAAGTAAACAAAAAACAAAGCAGATTGGTATGAAAATGGAAAACCCAAACAAAAAAGACTTTTCAGGGGTTTTATACATGCACTAAGAAGACAAAACCACAAATCCAACAAGTTGGGACAGGGCAAAAGTCACAAATGGACATTGGGCAGGATGAAGAGAGAGGTTTATTTTCTGATTTGTGTCCCAGTTTACTCAGCCTTGAGCCTAAGGCACCCAGGAGTACAACAACCACAGGGAACATCCTCCCTCAAGGAAGCAGCAAGGAGAGTAAACACTTTAACTGGTACCAAGGGCTTTTATATGTCTTACTTATCAACAGAGATTTTTAGACATTGTCTTGTCTCCAGATCAAGAAACTGTGAGAACATGTGCTATCGACCACAACACGGGAGACGTTGTGGTAGCAAGGCAGAGTGACGGAACTAAAGTTTCAGGTAAGTTTGGGATGCCTTTCAAAGTGTTGGCTTTTGGTCTTCACCTGCCTGTAGCCAAATTCTGAATAACGTGTAAATCCTGACACAGATGAAGCAAAATGTGATGTGGGGAGTGACCCTGGTTTCCAAGAGGAGTCATTTGCCTCAAGCTCCTAACATCAGATAATTTTTGAATTTGAGATGATCCAAGAATACATGAAAGTGATACTCGGGGCTAAAATAAAGGGGTTTGATTACCTCCTCCTCTCTTAAGTGTTAAATAATTTTTTGACAGAACTAAAGCTACAACTGAAGAGTCTCACTTGATCAAATTTTCCACAATGATATTCTAAACTAGAAAATCATTGGGCCTTGGCAACTAAAAAGTTGATTATTTATTTATTTATTTATTCATTCATTTTAGTAAATGAAATGTTAACTGAAATCCATTGTACAGGTTTTTTTAAGAAAATTAAAATTGAAACCTTATAAAAAAAAAAATCCATAAAAAAAGTAAATTGTATCTTAACCAGCTAAGTAGATTTGCAGTGAAATTTCTTCAGAATTTTGCCAACACTTTAGAGATTTCTAATTGCTAAGCACCCTTTTGAGGCTTTTAGATATCTTCTGTGGATATCCGTTATCCATCTATATTTAATGATTTCATTCTGCAAGTTAAAAATAAGGGGGGGGGGGCAAAAAAAGTTGTTAAAAAAAAAAAAAAGCAACAACAAACCTGTCCTGTTGACTCATTTGGTCAGTCTAACAACTTCAACATTAAAGAGTTCAAAGAAGAGTTCACGAAGAAGACAAATTTTGCTTTCTAAATTCATGAGAATTTTGCCTGATGAAGTATTTGGTCAGTCTGAAAACAGGACAGCATACAAAAAGGAGTTAAGAGTTATGGAAAAGAAATTTATTTAAAAGTTTATATCATATTATATTATTTTTCAACCTATACATCAAACAAATTGAGACAACCTTGAGCCTTTTAATTTTGAGGTTCATAATTGGGAAAGATTAGCCCTTTTATCACGTCCCCTAGACTACAGTCAGTGTTTTTTTCTTTTTTTTTCTTTTTTTTCTTTTTTCTTTTTTTTCTTTTTTTTTTCTTTTTTTTTTTCTTTTTAAATATTGCTTCATGAGTGCAATTGTTTGCAAACATTTGCAGAAGAACATCCCAAGATCTGCTTGCATTAGCTCATTAATTATACACACTCTATACCTATATATTCAACAACTGAATCTAGCCCATGAGTAATCTTGAACCTAACTTCTCTCTCTCAAGCAACTCCCATAAACTATACGCAACAAACAATACCTATTAAAATGCACAATATAATGAGCCAAGGAAATCTATTACAGACTTTACCCTATTACAAATATTTGTTCTATTTATTACATGAATATAAGGATAAGACAAACACAAAAGTGTCTGTATTTCATGATCTGTGTAGAAATGATCAGGTATAGTAGCACTGAAGCTGAGCAAGGCATCAATATAAAAATGTTTCTACAATTTCAAGCCTTCTTTAAAAAAAAAAAATTAAAATGGAAAAGTTATTAAATCTACCTACCCTACTAATACTTGTTTTCATGAATCAGGATTTCCCCAAAAAAAGTCATAAAATTTGCTATCAGTTTTATTCCTCATTAATAGAAGAATGAAGTTTAGCTATCATTTTAGAAAGTGTCATTTGAGCTATTAAAGTTGTATTTGCAAATGGTGTTTTAGAAGAGGGAACTGATGTGGGGTACTGCACCTTTGAAAAAAGGATTTTGCTTCAAATAAGTATCCCCAAATCAAGACAATTGTTAGAAATTATCCAGAGTAAAAACAAACTACATTTCCCTATTACCTTATAAATACTTTGTACCAAGTCTAAAATACTTTTTCTGGTATCTGCAGTCTGTCTGGAAACTCCTCACCTTACTTTGATAAAGTTATTTTGAATGAATTTAAAATCATACAGGGTGGGCAGGGTTATGGTTCCTGCAGAGTTCCTGCATCCTGAAATGCTTAAATATCAAAAACGTATGTTGTATGTACATTTTGTCTGATGTAGCTTATTACATTTTTGGGGGGTGAAAAGCAAAACAGCTTAATTAAAGAATATTTTTTTTTCATTTATAACACACTTTCAGAGGAAAAGTGAAAAAATGCTCAATTTATAACTTCACCAAAGTTTCTGCTTTGATATTTCTCAATCTGAAAAGACTTATATTTTTTTCAGAACAGAGTATTTTTATTGACTCTTCTTTTCACTTCTTTTTGTTGTGCTGCTTTTATATTTCACCCCGTGTAAAGAATTTATAGAAGACATTAAAGAAGGATATGACAGTTCTAAAAATCTTGACTGGAAAGAAGCAAATGAAGCGGTTGCTTCTTGTCTTTCCTAACACAAGGGGGCATCAAATATAACTGTCTGGTAGCATGGTCAAAATGGAGAAATAAGATATTTACTCATGCCTTGGATAGTTAGGTATTCAACTGTGCCAAGTGATATCACAGAATCTAAAAGTGTATCTGGGTTCCCAACCAACTGCACAGGTTGAACCCAGAAAACATTAGGTAAAAGATATTTAGGTATTTTTGTCCTTAAAGACAAAAAGCACTTGCCAATTTGTTGTAACTAACCCAGAGCAGGGATTTGAAGTTTGGTTGTTCATGGATAGTTATCCTGAGCTTAGCTTTCCCTGTTATTAAAGCGAAAAAAGGGATGATGTTTTTCCACCCATGATTTTAGAAAACTGACAGTGGCTCTTGAATTTCTTTTGCTCTTACCTTTGATCTTCAGCAGGAGCTTTGATCTACACTTTTTACTTTTTGATGTCACTAGTGTAAGAAAAAAAAAAAAAGGCAAGATATTCAATATGTACAAATGGGCGTATCTCCTAAAAGGCGTTACAGATTGGTTTGTACAGCTGAGAATCTAGGTCACCACACAGAAACTGACTTAGAAAGAGTGGAATTCAACTCCCCTAATTTTGCCATTTTATGAGAAATTAGGCGTGTTCAACAAATGTTATAAGTTGAATCAATTAGAGATTTATATTAAATGTCTACTTTATAAGGATGAATCATAGCCTAATTCTAAAAAGAAGTTCAGGGAACTAATTCTGATGTATATTTAGCAGAATGAATTCCCTTTAAGAGGACACAAAGTAATATATATGACTCTGAATCTTTATTAAATATGCACCTAATAATTGTTCAGTCTTTCTGCTCCCACTTGATCTCAAAGTGCTCATTCCACTTCAGTAAAAATAGCCAAAGAACAACCTTTGTACATCAAAATGAGAAGAGAGAATTTGCTACCACAGTGCTCCAGCATTCATCATTCCAAAAATAAAAATAAAAATGAATAATTCCTTCACCAATAGCCAAAAAAAAAAAAAAAGTGGAAAATAAGTGTTTTATAGAACAACATGAAGTGTCGATTCTGATACTGAGAAAGAAGGGGAAAAAAGAAAACCTGGGTTACATATTCTGTTATAAGCTCGTAACTCAGCCCAGTTGAGTCAACAGATCAGATCTGTTTACTGCCTCTCATAGAGGAGCTGCTTTGGCTGGTAAGGAGTCTTTGATGAAGTATTTTCATCAGAGCTACGTGGAATGTATTTTCTCACTGAAAGCTGGCACAACCTGAGATTAAATGACAAGAAAATAATGGATTATTTTTCCCCAAATGTATCTTCTTAAAAATACAACATATTCTGAAAATAAACAGACAAACAAAATATCTGTTATATCCTTGGATAGTAATCATTCAACCTTTGCCTTTAGGTACTTCATAGACCTCAAAGAATACGCATATAAATTGTGAAGAGTAACTAAAAGCAGCTGGCCTTTAACCAATAGGCATAACTTCACTGTTTCAAAGTCCATACTTCAGCTTAAAAACTGTATGTGCAAGCAAATAGAAAGATAGATCACCATGCCAATGTTATTACAAAGTTAGGTCTGTCCTGTGAGTTATGGCTAAATCCTCTGCAAGATTTTGGGGAAGTCAAATGCCATACGTAGTGGGATGCTCCCGATTATACCTTCTATATGAGTCAAACAAAATTATTGTTAAGTAAAGATTAATTCAATTCCAGATGACTCCTCCACTGTAATGAAGACTACACATGGTTTGGGACTGCGCTAGATCTTATTTGGGACAATTAAAACAATGTGCTAGTATGCTGGGTGGTTTCCTGAGTAATCATGTAATCATCCCTAAGGCTGATCCATCCAAACTCTCCAAACTCTCCAAAACAGGTGGGTACATTCTAGTTGATTTTTGGAACTGAACAGTGTTCAAGTTAATGCCTGAACAATGCATATGGAAGAGACATAGTTAACTTGAGCCAAAAACATACCAGAGATTTTCCAGTAATGTAAGGGTGGGTGCAGACAATCAAATTTCAGTGCTGATACTATCTGCTACAACTTAATTTACTCACAAAACAAGAATTCTAGAATGCTGAAGTTGTTCAGTGATCACATTTTGCTCTTTACTTTTTGCATGCAATCTTTGAAGACACAAAGCATATAGGATTGTATGGTGATAAAGTGTCATTAAATTATATGGATTGAGGTTAAGAATTAATGTATTGAGATATCAGGGCTCTTCCTGCAGAATTTATATACATCTGACACAAACAGCCACATTAAATTTCCTACCAAACTTGGAAAAAAAAAAAAAAGTAAAGGAAGAAAGAAACTACCACTAACAAAAGCCTAACACTGCTATGATTTTTTGAAAAATGCTCCAGAGTGAAAAAGGTTCTTTGCTTTAGTCTACAACTGTTTGTAATGCCAACTTGGAGACGTATTACAAATTCAGGCATTCAGAGGGCTTTTCTAATCCTCAATTGCAGTTTGTCAGTGCTTCAGGAATATTCCCTTGCTCCAATTGTTCATCCTCAGCAGGAGCTGGATTAGTAACATCAGAGTCTGCAGATGCGTATTGTTCCCCATTAGTCTCAGGTTGAGCCTGGTGTTATGTCCTTTTCATCAGGAACCTCCAAGTCCAAGTCAGTGAACCAGGACTAATGATCCCAGCCTTCCTGGGAGACATCAGAGTCTGTGTACGTAATGTCCAGAGCCTTCACTTCTGCTGTTGTTAGTCATTTAATGTGCTTCTTAAGTCTCAGAGCACTTACTCTCAATGCATAAGCTACAGCCTCTCCTCAATGTTTCCAAGAAAATACACACTTGAATATCATTTTTTCTCCATCCCTTTGAATTTCTTTTATAATTGCATCTGGCAGGAAACAAGGAGTGGGAAGAATAAAAAAAAAAAAAAAAGAAAAAAAAAAGAATCAATTTAGAATCAATTTGTAAACACTTAAATGTTGATGGCCAACATTTGCAAAATTATTGGTAAATTACCTCAAAATAAAAATTATTTACAAATCATTATTTGGCAGAAATGGGGGAGAAAAATGCCAGAAGTCACACAGATGATTAATATTTGAGGAGGAATATTCTGCTAAGTCTACTCCACACTACCAGATGGAGAAGTACTTTATAAAGGTTACTCCTGTCCTTTTCTCTCTTTGTTTTCTTGCTAACCCTGTTGGCCTTTCATAGATATCAAATTCGTGTTTCCATCTCAACACAGTGAATAAAGAGCTCCCTTTAGAAACCCTCTTTTTTGATAGACCTGGGGATATTTCTTGTAACAAAACCAGCAACATGAACCTTCCGCTCTGGACTTTAATACGAACATATAAGACTTCCCCTGGATGCCCTCCTTTTATAACCAGCTGCCTAAAAAGTATTTTTCATGCTTTGTGATACCAGACATATTTTTAATGAAGGTTTCAAGAATTTCCTCTTAAGTTCCTCTGAAGCCTGTACACCACAATATTTCAGTGAAGTCTGTTTCTTGATTTGCCAGTCTGTTTACAATCTTAGAAATACAGTGCTAGAGCAGGAGAATTTCACTTTAATTGCCATTGCTCCTAGCTATTTAAGCAATGTGCTGAACTGTCTATCATCAAACCTGGGCAGCCAGAACCACTTCTTAAACATGAACTTGATATTATCTTGAGTCAAAGTGCTTAGAGCCTACATAGTGTTTGTGCTATATGATGTTTGTGCTATATTGGGGACTTAAGAAATCATTCTCTCAAAGTGCCCCAGGTATATTTCTTATTGTAAATGTTTTGGCTCAATAGAGACCTTATCAATATTCCAAAATAAATCCTTTGGATAGTCAAGATAGTAATTTCTGGCATTTATTGCTATACTTAGTTGTATTGTGATAAGAACTGGAGATCTAAATAAGCATCATGAATTTCTTATCTGAGTGCTATCAAAATCCAGAAAAGAAGGCTGACTTCCTGAGCTGAAAAGATTGAGATTAAAGAGAGGTTTAATACAGACTAGATGGGCAAAAAATGTTTGAATGATTGGGCTCAGAAAGTAGTGGTTAATGGGTCATACTCTACCTGGAGGCCAGTGACAAGTGGGTAATTTAGGGTCCGTCCTGTTTAATGGACCAAGGAGCTGGAGGAAAAGATGGAACATACTCTCAGCAAGTTGCAAGATGTCACCAAACTGATGGGAATATTTTGATACGCACCAGGACTGAGCCACCTTTCAGAGGGATTCAGAGAGTCTGGAGGAGTGGACCAGCAGGAACCCAATGAAATTCAACAAGTACAACTGTCCAGTCCTGCACGTCAGAAAGAAGAGCCCTTTGCAGCAATACAGGCTGGGGACTGACTGCTTAGAGATCAGCTCTATGGCCAAGGCCTGTGGCCAAGCCAGGAATGAGCCACGGCAGCCACAAGGGCCAACAACAGCCTGGGCTGTATAAATGGGAGCAGATCCAGAAGACTAAACGAAGGGATTATCCCCCTTTACTTAGCCCTCAGCTTACTTTTGGACTAGTACATCCATTTTTTGACTCCCGATGCATGAAAGACATATCAAGAGAAAGAGCCACTAAGGTGCTTGGGGGCTGGAGTATTTACTTTGTGTGGGGAGGCTGTGGGACCTAGGGTTTTTCAGCCTGGTAATTTGGGGAGGCCCAAGAGCAACCTCTAGTACTTACAAGGAGGTTATCAAGAAGCTGTAGCCAGGCGTTTCACTTAAGTGCATGGTGAGATGAGAGAGAATTGGTGTAGCCTGAAACAAGAGAGATTCGAAGTGATCTAAGGAAAGAAATAAATTTCACCATTGAAGTCAGGTATTGGAACACCTTGTCCCAAGACGTCCTGCAATCTCCATCCTTGTAGGTTTTTCAAAATACAGATGTATACGGTAACCTGGTCTGACTCCACAGCTGACCCTACTTTGAGCAGCTGGTTGGACTAGAGACATCCTGAGGTCCATTGCAAACCCTATGTCTGAGAGCATTGCTCAAACACTTCTTGAACTCCAGCAGGCTTCAGATGAAAGGAGTCTCTGTTCACTGAGAGGATGCAATATCATACAGATGATAAGATTAAAAGATGTCATCTCTGAAAAGACAAACATTTCTGTATTGATAGTTATCCTAAGAATCTACTTTTAAAAATTATCACTGCCTCTGTTTCTGGAAGGTGTTTGTCAGCAAATACATATCAAAATAATTTTCTCCCCATCAAAAATCAGATTTAAATTATTTAAATTTTTTCTCTCTAATTATATAGACAGAGATTTACTTTCTATTTTATACATAGACCCCTAATTTAGACACAACATATGTTATCTGGTATCTCAGAAGATACAATATTCACCAAGAGAGTGGGTAACTTATAGTCTTGTCTTTCTTTGCTTGTCTCACTATCAAACTGCTGAGTTTAAGGAAGGAATTACAAAAATTTATTTTTTTTCCTGAACAGTCTCATGACTTTGATTGAATATTTTATCTTCATCTATGTACCTTGAATTAAATTGGCTGTATCAAACAACCTGGTTGTTAATATCAGAGAAATAATTGCCCAGAACAAAAAGTTTGTATCTCTTTACTGTATGTTCCAGACTGACCTACAATTCCTAGTTATTCTTTACAGGGTCAACACTCATAATGCCAACGCAAGCTACATTTAGCACAGAAGTATAATAATTTAGGGCCTGTATATTGTTCTCAGCATAGCAATATCTTAGCTTAATATTAATTTGTTTGTTTGTTTGTTTGCATTAATCATTCAATTGTAATGTTGATTACATAGGTCAACCTTTTCTTATTTCTTCATATCTGAGAGTTTCCCCAGAACATAAACAGAACAGCACAATAGACTTTCTGAATCTATCCTTCATGACATGCTTCTTGGTTGCCTCTGCCTTGGTTAGGCACTCAACAGTAAGTCTGAGAAAGCATCACTACTAGACCACATCTCTGTCATCAAGGACAAAACTCTCTGATAAGCTAACTGTCATGTCCTGGCTGTTGTCATGATATCAAATCCACTTACCCTCAAAAAAAAGGCTCCTGCTATTTGAATGCAGACATCTGAATCTACTTTGCTCATGGCAGAGGGCTTGGAACAAGATGACCCGTAAGGTCCCTTACAACCGAAACCATTCTGTGATTCTCACTTGCCGAGGCGATCGGCTCCGGGGCAGACGCGTTCTGCAGCAGAGCGGGGGATCGGGACAGGCAGGGCTTTTTTTTCTGACATCGAGGCCACTCAAGGGAGCCGCCAGGACCTGGCAGCCCTTGCGAGGGAGGCTGACGAGGCATAGGCGGAGCCAGCAGCGTCCCCTCCCCGGCCGTTCAAAAGGAGCCCCTAGGGAGCGCGAGCGACCAGGACGGGCAAACAGGGCGGGGCGCGTCAGAAGGGCGGGGCGCGTCAGAAGGGCGGGGCGCGTCAGAAGGGCGGGGCGCGGCAGTGGGCGCGGCAGTTTGCGCGGAAGTGCGCGCAGGCAGGGCGAGCAGGGAGGGCGGAGAGGGCAGAACGTTCCCCCCACCCATAAGAACAATACCTTTAACGGCTGTAGACTGCTAACTAGGCTGCAATGGTCTACGCCAGGCAGACTGCTCTCTCTAGAAAGTCTGTATCCACCCAGACTGACCGCCTGCTCAACAATGCGGCAGTTCAGGTCTCTGGGTGCAGGGAGTGTCTGAGCCTGTTGCTGCCATCTGAGGGAAGCAGAGGCTCCGTGTGTGTGAGGTGCGAGCAGGTGGATGACCTGGTCCGCCTGGTGGCAGAAGTCAAAGAGGAGGTGGATAGGTTGAGGGCTATCAGGGAGTGTGAGCGGGAGAGAGACTGGTGGAGCGACTCCCTGCAGGGCTTGAAGGAGAGGTACCGGGGCGATGATGATGATAATTGAAGAGAGAAACCTGAAGGCTATCAAACGGGACTTTAGGGGACTGGGACGGTTAGTGGATGGAGCGGGAGTACAGGTGGTGTTTTCGTCCATCCCTGCAGTGGCAGGGAGGGGTACCGAGAGGACACGGAAAGCCCACCTGATTAACACGTGGCTCAGAGGCTGGTGCCAACACAGAAATTTCAGGTTTTTTGACCATGGGGCGCTTTACTCGGCACCCGGCCTGGTGACCGCAGACGGGTCCCTATCTCCAAGGGGAAAACGGATCCTAGCCCAGGAGCTGGCAGGGCTCGTTGAGGGGGCTTTAAACTAGGAAAGAAGGGGGACGGGGCTGAAATAAGGCTTGTTGGAGCTGTACCAGGGGGAACAATGGCAAGGCCGGGGGAGAAGGCAATGGCCCGACTGAAGTGCATCTACACTAATGCACGCAGCATGGGTAACAAACAAGAGGAGCTGGAAGCCATCATGCAGCAGGAAGGCTATGACTTGGTTGCCATCACGGAAACGTGGTGGGACCACTCTCATGACTGGAGTGCTGCAATGCCTGGCTATAGGCTCTTCAGAAGGGACAGGCAGCACAGAAGGGGTGCTGGTGTGGCTCTCTATATTAGAGAGTGTTTTGATGTTGAGGAACTTGAGGCTGGGAATGATAAGGTTGAGTCTCTTTGGGTTAGGATCAGAGGGAAGGCCAACAAGGCAAGCATCCTGGTGGGGGTCTGTTATAGACCACCGAACCAGGATGAGGAAACAGATGAGGAGTTCTACAGGCAGCTGGCAGAAGCCGCAAAATCGTCAGCGCTTGTTCTTGTGGGGGACTTCAACTTCCCAGACGTATCCTGGAAGCAAAACACAGCCCAGAGAAAGCAGTCTAAGAGGTTTCTGGAGAGCATGGAAGATAGCTTCCTGACGCAGCTGGTTAGAGAGCCTACCAGGGGAGGTGCCCCGCTAGACCTTCTGTTCACAAACAGTGACGGACTGGTAGGAGATGTGGTGGTCGAGAGCTGTCTTGGGCAGAGTGACCACGAAATGGTTCAGTTCTCTGTTCTTGGTGAAGTGGGGAAGGGGACCAGTAAAACCACTGTCTTGGACTTCTGGAGGGCTGACTTTGAGCTGTTCAGGACACTGGTTGGCCGAGTCCCTTGGGAGGAGGTTCTGAAGGGCAGAGGAGTCCAGGAAGGCTGGGAACTCTTCAAGAAGGAAATCTTAATGGCTCAGGAGCGGTCTGTTCCCACATGCCGAAAGACAAGCCGGTGCGGAAGACCGGCCTGGCTGAACAGAGAGTTGTGGTTCGAGCTTAGGAGAAAAAGGAGGGTTTATAATCTTTGGAAAAGAGGGCGGGCTACTCAAGAGGACTATTAAGGATGTTGCGAGGCTGTGCAGGGATAAAATTAGAAAGGCCAAAGCTCATCTGGAGCTCAATCTGGCTACTGCCGTTAAAGATAACAAAAAAAGTTTTTACAAATATATCAACACAAAAAGGAGGACTAAGGAGAATCTCCATCCTTTACTGGATGCAGGGGGAAACTTAGTTACAAAAGATGAGGAAAAGGCTGAGGTACTCAATGCCTTCTTTGCCTCAGTCTTTAGCGGCAAGACCAGTTGTTCTCTGGATACCCGGTACCCTGAGCTGGTGGAAGGGGATGGGGAGCAGGATGTGGCCCTCACTATCTACGAGGAAATGGTTGGCGACCTGCTACAGCACTTGGATGTACGCAAGTCGATGGGGCCAGATGGGATCCACCCGAGGGTACTGAGCGAACTGGCGGAGGAGCTGGCCAAGCCGCTTTCCATCATTTATTGGCAGTCCTGGCTATCAGGAGAGGTCCCAGTCGACTGGCGGCTAGCAAATGTGACGCCCATCTACAAGAAGGGCCAGAGGGTAGACCCGGGGAACTATAGGCCTGTTAGTTTGACATCAGTGCCAGGGAAGCTCATGGAGCAGATTATCTTGAATGTCGTCACGCGGCACTTACAGGGCAAGCAGGCGATCAGGCCCAGTCAGCATGGGTTTATGAAAGGTAGGTCCTGCTTGACGAACCTGATCTCCTTCTACAACAAAGTGACGCGCCTGGTGGATGAGGGGAAGGCTGTGGATGTGATCTACCTTGACTTCAGTAAGGCTTTTGACACCGTTTCCCACAACATTCTCCTCAAGAAACTGGCTGCTCGTGGCTTGGACTGGCGTACGCTTCGTTGGGTTAAAAACTGGCTGGATGGCTGGGCCCAAAGAGTTGTGGTGAATGGAGCCAAATCCAGTTGGAGGCCGGTTACTAGTGGAGTTCCCCAGGGCTCAGTGCTGGGGCCGGTCCTCTTTAATATCTTTATTGAGGACCTGGACGAGGGGATCGAGTGCACCCTCAGTAAGTTTGCAGATGACACCAAGTTAGGTGCATGTGTCGATCTGCTCGAGGGAAGGAAGGCTCTGCAGGAGGATCTGGATAGGCTGGACCGATGGGCTGAGGTCAACTGTGTGAAGTTCAACAAGTTCAAGTGCCGGGTCCTGCACCTGGGGCGCAACAACCCCGAGCAGCGCTACAGGCTGGGAGATGAGTGGTTGGAAAGCTGCCTGGCCGAGAAGGCCCTGGGAGTACTGGTTGATAGGCAGCTGAATATGAGCCAGCAGTATGCTCAGGTGGCCAAGAAGGCCAACAGCATCCTGGCTCGTATAAGAAGCAGCGTGGCCAGCAGGTCTAGGGAGGTGATTGTCCCCCTGTACTCGGCTCTGGTGAGGCCACACCTCGAGTACTGTGTTCAGTTTTGGGCCCCTCGCTACAAGAAGGACATGGAGGTGCTCGAGAGAGTCCAGAGAAGGGCAACAAAGCTGGTGGGGGGTCTGGAGAACAAGTCTTACGAGGAGCGGCTGAGGGAGCTGGGGTTGTTCAGCCTGGAGAAGAGGAGGCTCAGGGGAGACCTCATCGCTCTCTATAGGTACCTTAAAGGAGGCTGTAGAGAGGTGGGGGTTGGTCTATTCTCCCACATGCCTGGTGGCAGGACGAGGGGGAATGGGCTAAAGTTGCACCAGGGGAGGTTTAGGTTGGATATTAGGAAGAACTTCTGTACTGAAAGGGTTGTTAGGCATTGGAATAGGCTGCCCAGGGAAGTGGTTGAGTCGCCATCCCTGGAGGCATTTAGATGTAGTCCTTAGTGATATGGTTTAGTGGAGGTCTTGTTAGTGTTAGGACAGAGGTTGGACTTCGTGATCTTGGAGGTCTCTTCCAACCTAGACGATTCTGTGATTCTGTGATTCTAAGCTACATTTTGGGAATGCATTTTGGTATATTCTAAGTGCTGCACAGGGCCTAAGAACTTTTTCAGGATGTGCTAGGCATACCAGGCAAAACTTGTGTCAGCAACCATGCTGGCAGTACAACTTTACAGTCAAATTTCAGTTTGCTAGCACTAACACAACTTTTGTGCTCATTCATTACAGTTCTTCACTGACACCTTGACTGCTGGCTGTGGGCTTTGTTATTTCTTTCACATTTTAAGGACCTGTCCTCTTAATTTTGGATTGCTGAAACCACTGTTGATAGTCTAGTGTGGCAAATTCATGTGTATATAAAATCTAGGGGTGATGGTGTGGTTGTACACAGGGACATTATAGACCATAACAACTGGTGATTATACAATAATCTCTGTTTAATATATTCCCATCCCCCCCACCAAAAAAAAAAAAAAAAAGAAAAGAAAGAAAGAAAATGAAATACTGATGATTAAAAGTCAACGCTGATAGAATCTGCTTACCAAGCCTTCAAAACATTTCTGTCAAGTGGGCCATGTTTTTTGCTGAGTTTTCTAGAGTGGAAAGGCTGCAAAGTTCAATGTCTCTGCATGTGATCTCTATGAGTTCTTTCCCTTGTCTTCTTTCCCCTACTCTGTTCATAATCTTTTTCCTCTTTAGGAAGCGTTTGCAATGCAAAAATGCTACAGGCTTTTCTGGGTTATTTGGCATTATGTGAGAAATCACCACTCCTGACCTCGTACAGTGAAGCATCAGTAGTTTAACAGATTGGCAAGGATGGGACAAAGTGCAGTAAAACCCTGGAGGACATAAGTGTCTGTTTAGCCAACTTGAAAGATTCTTGACATTCTTTTGACCAATGCCACTTTTTTTATTTTTTTATTTTTCCCTGTAATATTTCTGTCACAGGACTAACTATAGTAGACAGATTTGTTATGAATTTCCCTTGGTAGTTTATCATAGCCAGAGAGAATGTTAATTTCCATACTTTTTTCTTTGTACATGAGCTTGTGTAATATATAGTATCCAGCTGCTTCTCTGAAAGAAGAGTGAAATACCTTTGCAATCTGAAACATGACTGTATCTGTAGATTTTCATAACCTCAGCTCTTATTTTGCTAGAGAATCATTGCCAACTCCAACAACTTAAAACCTTTCTGATCTTTCCCTTCAGGAGATAAATGGCTTGCAATCCCCACCTTACAAAACTCAAGCATTGATAAAAGAAATGGATAATGGGAACACAGGGGAGACTTATTTGTTATAACAATTATTCCTGATATTTGAAAAAGCATTTAGAGTTTCAGTGAGTGAGCCTCTGCTCTCATATTGCATGTGTTAGTTCAGCACATTGCCTTACAGTGTAATGATATTCTTGTAAACTACTGATGCTCAAGAAATTGCAAAGAGCTTTAGAAAAGATATCAGTACCATTATATCCATTTTATGCAGAATTTTAAGTCCAAAAATAAGAAGTAATTTGATCTAGATCATCTGGCTAGGCTTGGAATAAAAACCAGAAATCATGGGTCTTCATTCGTCTCTCTCTTTCTCTCTCTCCCTCTCTCATTCCTCTCTACAAAATCACTTAAATGCATGTACTAGTGCTCAGAGGTCCCAAGTAAGGGAGTAATACAGTCAATGCTTAACTACAACAGACTTAAACCATGAGTAACTTTGTGTTTAAAATCAAACCTTTTCCATGGGATCTAAGCAGAGATTTTCCATTAAAAACACATAAATAATAGTTTTATCAAAGGACAGTAGTCATGTCACTTGAAACCCATAACAGAGATGGATGTAGCACACGAAGAAGGAATATAGGTGTCCACCAGCTCTCAATCTTAATTTCAGTACTCATCTTTTTAGCTATAATTGGGAGAGAATTTTATGGCACAAATAGCAATTAGGTTTCCAATTTCCATTAAAGCTGCAGAAGTAAGAAAAATAAGTCCTTCCTGGGCTTTTCAAAACCTACCCATTACCCTTAGTGTTTTTATTGATCTCTTTTGATTTAACAAAGAAGGCTAAGATGATTCTGCCAAAACATTCTGATGTCTCTCATACATTTTAAAAGTATAAATCATAAAAAACAAACAAACAAACAAAAAACAGTGGTTAATTGTTCTCTTGCAAGATAAAAAATAAATTCAATCAACCACACAGAATAAAGAAAGGAATGTAAAATGCTGCATTTAAATGGATAGCCCAAAACAAGATCCATAGAAGACACCTTTGCTGTTTGCCTCTCCAAAGGACTGGGCTACCTCTGTAGTGTTTCCTGAGTTTTCCTGACATAATTAAAAAACACTCATAAGCCTTTTTTTTTTTTTTTTCTCAAATGAAGACGAGAATATATCTCCCCAATAATCTACAGTAAGGCAGCACTGTGCTCTTAAAAAGGAGCTGCATGGTCTGTCAGCCATCCTCTGGAGATCCACCTCCCTAATGACCCCTTAAAAGATTGTTATCCTCTTCTGCAAACTTTTCTAACATATTTGGTGTAAGGCGAAACCATAAAGGCTGTTGCACTACTCATTATCTCCCAGATAATGGAGTCTTACTCTTGACTTTCCTCCTCTAATTCTATTCCTCAGTAGGGTATCATTTGGCCCAGACTGTGGAGGAATCATCAAAAAATAAACTATGGTTCTTTTAGAAACGGCCATCCATTTGTGTTTAACATGAAGCAGCCTCATGGAGAAAGTCTATGACACCATAGAGCAAGTGTTTGATACGCCTATGGAAGTACAATGGTGGAGAAGTGTAAGATAGGATTTAAAACATGAATCAATCATTCAGCAGGTTACATAACACATATACATGAGGGAATTTGTTTCTCACCACATGTGATGTATATAGGCGTGATACCCGTGTCAATAACTGTACATTACCTTGGTCCTCTTATGTGGCATGAAACTTAGGGCAAGCTTCTCCCAGGTTCCAAGACATTTACCATTTTAACCCACAGTAGTGACTATCCCAGTGTAACAGCATGGGAGTTTAGTCCCCTGTCTTTGGAAGGTTTTCAACATGTTAGCTACAAATAAACAAACAAACAAACAAACAAATAAATAAAAGCAGCCATGTTCCTAGAAAGGAAAAATTGATGATACACTGAAATTAGTCACCTTCTGCCCCAGCAGCTTTGTAACTTAGAGGCTCTACCAGTGAGAGCACTATGCTCACAAGAACCTGAACAAATTTTGGCTGGGTCTGGAAGCCTCATCAAAAGACATTTGTTTCCCTTCCATCAAAAGGAAGAGGAATTGTACCCATGAAAATGGGTGGTTTCTAGAAGTAGCTGTGTTTTAGTGATAAATGACTGACAATTAATTTACATATTTAATCTGCATTATATGCACAAAAAATATATGTAAGGTGTCTTTTTAGCTCTTCATTAAGGGGATAAACAGAGAAATAAAAGAATGTCCTCCTTGAATTCTTTCAGCAAGTTATAGAATGTCACGCCACATATCGTAACTCAGATATATCTGTACTTTTGACAACTCTTTCAGCCTTTCTGAGACTGATAGACTCCATGCGTGGACTTTTTTCATAACAGATCCCCATTTATCTAACATCTAGACTTTGCATGTCTCCATTCTCTTTCTCTCAGATACGGTATGTGTTTGAGACATAAGGAAACACAAGCCCACCTGGGTTTATCCCCTATTTAAGATTTTCCCTTGAATTTTTCTGTATCAAAAAAACACAGTGAAGCTTGACACTTCTCTCAAAAGCAATGATCTTTCATTTAGACATGCAATGGCACAATCCCAGTGGTAAATTGAGAATAACAGACTTATTCGCATACTGATTCATGGTCTTCTGTAAAGTTCAGCCATTCCCCAGGATTTGCAGTTCAAGAAAGGGTGAGATATTTGTAAATGTTTGATCTTTTCAACCAAATGAGTTGGGGAAGTCTTTTTCTTTTTTTTTTCTTTTTTTTTTTTTTCATTTTGTACATATTTTATGCAGTTTGTACACAAACACTACCTGGTTACAAAAAGTTAGGACACTATTGTCAGCTTCTTGGGACAGGATAGGCTTTCTGGGCAAAATTCATCTCACTCAGCATTAGGCATCTGAAAAGCAGAAGTCTATCCCCGAGTAAAGGTGGCTCAGTCACTCTGGGCTTTCTTGATCATCAGTAAAAAATAAAAAAGAGGCACTTCTGGAATATAACTCATCAGACTTAAATATATTCTGCAGGGAAATAATCATACCCTAGGCGTGCCTTTTCTCGCTGCTGACTGTAAAGATCTCTGGTGTCACTGGATGGATGTATCCTTATGATAATTTCCTTCTCCATGTCTGTACAGGTCCGGGTTCATCACTGAATGGTTTAAGTATTTAAGAAATGGCATTGATATACTGATATTAAAGCAGATCTTAACAGGCAGGATCCATCTTTCCAGCTTCATTTATTTGAAAATTAAGCACCTAGGATCCCCCTCATTGAAAAGGAGAAAGAGAAACTTTCAAAAAGTAACTCAACCCATGTAATCATGCAACCTAATATTTTTGTCTTGAGACTGATTGAATCAACCTTCAGATGTTTTTCACTTATTTTTTTTTGCAACTGATTACAGAGGGGAAGCAGGTGACACAAAGCCTAGCACAAAGTTTAGCAATAAGCTGCTGACAGATGGGGATCGGGATATTTTACCTCAGCCAATTCCATTCTAAAATGCCAACCTAACATAGGAGAAATAAACCTCTTGTTGGAGATGTCTGTTCTCCACCTTCACCATGGAGACAATCTTCAGTAGGCTCTCGGGCTATGATTTATTGTACAGACAGGGCCAGGGTACAGATTTCACATCTGATCATCCACACTGTGAGGTTATCAGCACAGCTGGGACACAAGGCAGGGTTAGCGCAGAGCAGGGACCATTCCCAAAATGCAGACTGAAGGCAGCTGACCTGTTTTGGAGGCTGAGAATTTAGTTGTATGTAGGCCAGACCTTTCCAGCAGGACCCAAGAGAGCAGTCCCTAGTCCATTTTATTTGCTAGTATAGCTATAACCTTAAAGACCCCAGGGTCAGAGGAATACCACCCAAAGACACCTGCTCTATTCATTGTATAAACCTAGAGGAAGGGCTGCTCCTAGCATGAAGAAAGAAACACCACAAGCCTGAATCACAGTCAAGGTATAAAAGTACTGCCCCTAAATTTATTGTGCTGCATCTCCTGGTTCCTTCAGTGATGTCGGGAGTAGGAAAGGGAATGAGAAGCAGAAGGGGGAGGGAAGCAGTTCCATATCAGAGCACTGCTGGACCTCCTCACTGCCAACTCACCCAATTGCAGACACATTGGTAGAAAGGCTGCTTTCCCACCAGGTATGCACGTCAGTGCCCTCAGATAGGTGTCTATACTCAGCCCTTAAGCAAACCCAATGAAGAGACTGGCTTTTGCAACCTACCTGCATGTTTAAAGGAGCTAGGTTTGCACTTGAGAAAGAAGGAAAGTTACATTCATTATATAAATGCTGTGTTTTGAAAATACTTGGTTGGCAAATTTTCAGCTTTCATTTGATCTCTTTTCCTTTCCTGCCTCTTTTCCTTCTTTTTGCAACTCAAAAAGGAAGCCTGAGGAAGGGAAAATAAAGAGGCCCGGGATATGAAACCCTAAAGAGCAACTTAAAACAAAACCACAGTGTTTGCTTTTCTGAGAAGAGCAACAGAAGGAGCAGGGAATTGATTTACGAAATCATGATATTACAAAAAAAAAAAAAAAAAAAAAAAGTCTGACTGCTTTTGCCAGCTTCATTATTCGCTTGTTAAATACAAGCAGCCTGACTGATGAGACGTAAGGCAGAGATCAGAGATGGAGACAAAGTTTGCACCCTAAGGTTTATAATCAGAGCAGAAATTGTTTTCATTGTGATCCATAAATATTAACTGTCTATTATCAGCCAAGGAAAATGAAGAAATATAGGTTAGAGGCATATTTATTTGGAAGTATGGAGTGAGCCAGTGTCAGATCCCCTTTTGCCCCTTTTGGCAAAATGCTCAGACACATGCTTAAATTCCTGACATAAATACCCTTTTGATTATATACACATGCATATGACATTTGATCTTCTCATCTGAGCCAGTTCTCAGACTCGCCTCCAACATGCCTAAATCCCAGGTTTATGCTACAAATGTACATGCATATCACCACTTTCCTCCTATCTTTTTTTTCCAGCTTTTGTACTGGCAAAGGAATAAGCAGCAAAGCAAAAACAGGGGAGACATTCTGATGTTCAGAGTGAGTTCAGGTATTGGTGCTTGGACAGTACTTCATAAGGTTCAGCTTGGGAGTCCAAGACTGTTTCTGGAAAGAGTCTGAGCACATTTTTCACAGCAAGGGGAGTTTCTTAGTATTTGGGCAGTGTCTACACTGTTGCTAGACTATCCCAGCCACTATTTCCCAACCACTACTTGGAAACAAGTAATTGTAATGAAAGTACACCCCTTTCTAACTTAAAAAGTAGAAGAAAAATGAGACAAAGAGTGAAGAAACATCCTTAAAGTTTTGCAAGGTGAAAAAATCTAAACTTGGGTCTATATGGTGGACCATTTGTTTGTCTGCAAATATGTGGGATAACTGTTCCTGATTGATCAAATATTGCAAAAAATATAGAGATTTTTAAAAATCAATCACATATTTAGCTCCATACCTGGCAATAGCATGGCAGTTATTCTCTTCTTTTTTGAATGTAAGATACATTTATTGGAGTTGTTCCTGATAATTATCTTTGCATTTTTAATATAGATGAAATACAGACACACAACAGCTCCCTTCATGTTCTTACAACTTATTTGGTAAAAGGGCTACTCCACCCATGTAGGAGTCTTTCCCTCATGATATGAGAAAATACACCTCATTACTATCCTTCCTTTTTTCTCAGGGTACTAAATATTCACTTAAGCTTTGCAGTATTTTATGGTGATCCCCTCTCCCTTAAAACCCCCTGCCCCCCTTAAAAAACCACACACACAAATAATAATAATTAAAAAAAAAAGTCTCAAACTAAGAGCCAAAACCTTACATCCAATGGTTAGCCTGGCTGACATAGGCAACTAATTCTCTGAGAGGTTTTGTGGAAAACCAGTGACAAGATAGGTACTGTGGGCTAGCCCCGGGCAGTCAGCAGTGGCAGAATGCTTCACACAGCCTCACATGTAAAGTTTCTGAACTGACACAAAGCTTAATGGAAGTGAACCCTGACGACTAGGCCAACCAACTGTAAGTGACATCCTGCATGGCATGCCATTATGCATCCATCCTCCTTCCCTGGCCCTTCTGCCTCTCCCCCTTGAAGGTATAATGTCTCCTGTGGGAAGCCTTGATGCTAAAATGTCCTTGTACTCTTTGGCAGATGATTTGCTGTTTACCAGCTCTTGTGTAATCAACGCAGCATCCTCAGGATGGGAGTGAGCCACAGACTTACTTTTGGAAGGAAGCAAGCTAACGGAGTAATGAATCAAAAAAGGGCATACTGAGATTGTGTTTGAAAGCATGCTTTGCTTTCTCTGAAATTATTAAAGTCAGAGAAGTCTGTTTAGGGAAGAAAATACCTGTCCCCAAAGCTAAGAGTGTCTAATAAACCTCCAAAAAAACAAGTGTGTTTGCATTTTATGTATAAATTTATATTTTCAAATTCAAGAGCTAATTTGAACTATCTTACTGCATCAATAAACAGCTCCATGCTTGGTATTTTTGAACAGGCTCATGACTCCCTTTTAAAGCAGTGAAACCAGTCTCTTTGCGTATAGCTAACATGGCTCTTGTTACAATGCTAATGCTGTATTTCACATCCATCACTTCTCCTTGGAGAGTTTTAAATCATTTTGCAGACACTGGGAATAGAAGTAGATATGTAACTGAAGTCTCATTTTGTTAGGTCTTGCACAAATATGATGTGAACACAAACCAATGTCCTTAAAAGTGCACGATATAGTGGAATAAGACAGGCAAAGTTAACAGGGAAAAGAAATATGGGAGAGTTAAGGAAGGCTGTTATCCTGTAGGTGGTGGAATCATGAATGAGCAGAACTGAGCTTTCATGAGTGAAGCTCAGAATCCTGGCAGCTAAACCAAGATTTGAGCTAGCCTCACAACTCATAAGCAAATGAACAATTTTATTTCCATTTTACAGACAGTAAGAGTGAGGTCAAACTTGTAAAGCTGATGTCTTCTGAGAGTGAACACTACAAAACTAAACCTGGATTCCAAGTCCTCTGCTCTAAATAGTATTATCCATCTTAGCTAGCTACAGGATCAAATCATGGCTTTATGAGATATTCCAGTATTTCACTACATTGTCATGATATTTGTAAGTGGTTTACTTTGAGTAAATGTTCCTAGAGACATACAGTTTGCATGCAAGAACCTCAGCTTTTTTTTTTCCTTTTTTTTTTTTTTTAATGATTAGCACTCACTAGGATAGGCAAAGGAAGCTTATCAATATGAACCCTAAGGGATCTGAAAATTTGAGGAAATAAATTGAATGCTATAATTTTTAATGATTTTTAAATTATTCAGTTTGACAATGTCGATAACAAGGTGAGCTGCTTTAAAGGTGTGTGAAGGCCACAGGCTTTTTGAAATCTCCTACTATACAAGTAAACTGGGAAGGATTTTCTCCCTCTGGGTATGAGTGTGAGTGCAAATCTGACTCCACAATAAACTCAGTGGCAAAACAGTTATATATTTCAATCCCCATCCATAGACTAGACTGCTTTTGGTCTGCAGAGCAGAGAATAATTGATAAAAGGAGTATGATCTTCCACTGTTAGATTGGCCTCTTTTAAGTTACTCTAATATCAGTTTTAATATATTTCTTCCTACAGTTATTTGCGGAAGTAATAATGCTCTACAAGCTTGTTTTTTTTCAGAAAAAAAAATGAAAGTTGCGAAGATGAAAACACCTTGAGTTCAGAGAAATGATCAATAGTTTATTATATGAAAGAAACACTTAAGCAATGAATTCTTAACAACCTTGGGCTAAAGTTAACAAAGAGTTAGATTAAGTGTCCCTCCTGTAAACAGTGCTCTTAGTTACGATATTACCAAAGAAAATTGTCTGTGTAATACAACTATTTGGGGAGAAAGAAAACTATTAGAGAGTGTGGGCAAAAGGCATCAAAGAAGGAAATTATAATGGATCTATCTAGACAAATAAACTATTTCTGCCTCAGTATTGAAGCTTTTAGGGCCATTACTTCTTGTCTGAATTTAGATGTTTGCCAATAAAAATTAGCTTACCTGATTAGGCAAGAAACAGCATAAAAAAATTCTCATTTCAGGTAAACCAGCAAAGTTCTACTAAATGATGCTTTCTTGGCATGCACCCTACCTTTCCACACCAATGAAAGTAGTGTTACTCCCAATCATTTGTGATACTGCCATAATATGAACTCAAAGTAGAACAGTGTTCCTGTCTTGTGGTGCCCATGAAGGAGGGCCTGGAAGGAGAACATGGCATTCTGAGGGCAAACCCCTTTTCAAGGGGTTGTCTTCAGGGAAAAAATGGTAATTATTTTTTTAGTGAAAAGAGGTCAGTCTCTTTCCGTAGTGAAAAGAGGTCAGTCTAAGGACTCAAGTGTTGCCATGTATCTGCTGAACTCACACAACATGTTGAAGAGAGTATGCAAAGAAAGTACTTTTTGGAAGGCAGCTTAGCAAAGAAAGATGATCCAGATGAGAGGGAGAAGAAAAGAGAGGGGATGTATCACTGGAGTGCTTTGAAGACATTCTGTTATACCTGCCTGTTTTGTTGCAATTTTGTTTCCCTCTAATTTAAAATAATAAGCTTAGACTATTCTCCTAACCTCCAGTTAAGTAACATAAATTTTACTCAGGAAATTTCTAGCTAGACCGTTCTTGAATGATGTAGCCCAGAGAGTGACATCTTTTTCTCTGTCTTAATGGGTCTTGACAAAATAATGCTATGTACTGTTGGTAATAGTGGCAAAAGTTAGATAAAGGTTTAGTAATTACATATCAGCACTGGAGAACTTAGTTTTTATTTGTGGTTTAGAGGAGGGTAATAACTATTACATCATAGAATCACAGAATCATTAAATTAACTGCCTCTGGAAAGATGGTCTAAGTGTTCTACGCAAGGTCACATAAAGAATCAGTAGCAGAGATTGAAATTCAGCTTGAGTCTGCTTAGACCCATTTGAGTGCCCAAACAAGAAGACCACCCTTTCTAACTGATATTTTAGTTTCCCATCCGAGATTTTAACTGTTTTGAGGTGACAGTAATTGACCCCAATAAAACAAGTTTTATATGAAAATATTTTCTAGTCCTAACAGCTACATTAAATGTACCATTAAAAATTAAGCATTGAAATGAACTGACCTGAACAACAAACTAAAACATGCCTGAGGCATCAAACAGGTTTCTATTTTTTTCCTTTTATTTATGATGGGTGATGTGACAGAAGAATTCACTAAATTCTGAATACTAAATAAATTAGTCATAGCTCAAATGCCACTCCAATAATTTTCCAGGGAACAAACACCACAGTAGCTTTTTCTCATTTTTACCCCTTTGACTCACCTGGTCTGTAAGATATCTCAAAATGGAGAAACCTGGAAGACAATAAAATATGAAGATGTCAAATACTAAATCCACTAAATGACTTGATCATATAAGGTACAATTGAGTTAAGATCTAGGCACAAATATCTGGAATTTGTACTCTAATGCTTCCATGTAAATACTGCTGAACCTTAGATGTATATCAAACCAGGAGTTGCCAGTGTGTGTGTGGAGGGTTGCCTACTCTGTTTTGGAGGATAAAGAAGCTGAATATCATGAATACAGTCAGATTATAACAGTTGAATTTGGGACCAAATGATAGCCCTGATGTTATTTACTGCTAGAGACACAGTCTTAATCCATCATTTGTGGGGCAATGGTCCTAGGTAGAAGGCACTTTGTCTTCATGTAGTATGGTGTATGTCATAGTATGGTTTGCAGATGTCTGATTTTTTGCTTGACTTTGTTTCAACAATAAAAATAATATGGATTACTTTCTTCTGTGACAGATTTCCCCAAACTTTCACTTATACAGCTAAACAATAAATAAATAAATAAATATTCAGAAGCATTCAAGTTTACTACTATCCTCTAGATTTCTTCTGCTGGTGATCATTTCAGTAGAGAGACTAGGGTGAGTCTATGAGGTAGTGGTGGCTGTAGGGAAAGAAAGACAGGAAGACAAGAAAACACAGATGGAGAAGAGGGAAAATAGAGCAGAGAGAAGAATGAAGAAGCAGAAAAGTAAAGAATAAGATGGGAGCAGACTCATCCTTTAGGGTACAGGCTTTCTCACTGGTTACACCTGAAGAAATGATTAAGTAGAGATGCTGAAGAATTTAAATTTCCTTTCAAAGGCCACATTCATCCCTTGATGTTCTTCCTAAACATGGATTTACTGTAAAGCCATGTGGTTCCTTCTAGGTGATGGGGAGACAACCATCAGCTGACTCTCTACTTTGTGGGTACCTCCAACCTTAGGCCTCCTCATGAATACACAGAAAACAACCATGCATTAAAGCTACTAGGGTTCCCAAAGTGTATATCCTGGCCTGCATATCCTGGATGGGGTGTTAACTTGTAGAGCTGAAGCTTTGACTACGAGAGGGCCCTTCTGATATCCTTCTTGCATATTTTAGAAAACCTTACATATTTTTCTTGGTTATCATCTTCTTCTGTCCTTTCTTCCCTGGAAAAACAAATAAACAAACAAAAACAGGAAGCAATTTTCTCACACAGCTTTACAACAAAACACAAAGTTAGGGAGGAAAGATAAATGGGCAGTCTTATGCATGGGTGAGTTGTTTGGGATTATTTTGGTAAACCCTCTTTCTCAGTCTTTTCCTTTCATAAAACTCTCAGAGCTGTTTCTGTCTTTATCAACCTTTTATCATGGTGCTGAGTAGCTGGAGTGGAGTCTGTCTCATTTGATTTGCAGCTGCTCAGTGTAGAACACTGACTAAAGCAGTGTACACAAAGCCCTTCTGGAGTGGATGGTTTGTCTCCAGCAGGCACTACTGTGAAGGTAAAAATATCCCATAATGGCAAGACAAAGTGCTGTACCTCCAGCCTTACACCTTGATGCTTCAGAATCAAAGCCATTGTTGGTTTTATCTAACTGCAGTGGTGGGAGATTGATAATGCCACATTCTCACATTTTATTTAATTAATTTTAAACTTGCATCGAATAAAAGTGACTCATCATGAGGACTTGTCTGCTGTAGATAGAAGATTCACTCACAGACCTGCTATGGACCCAAACTTCTTTCTGTTTTTCTCATCAAAAAGTCTTTGGGAACCTCTCAAGGGGCTATTCAAAATGAAAGGGTCCTGGTCTTGGTCGCTCTGTATGTGTGTGGTGGGAAGAGGATCAAAGAAAAATGTTGCTCCATAAGGATCTCAGATGAGCAGAAATACAAGTGGAAAGGAGAATTTCATGCATCTTTTTAAAAGTTTGTGATAATTTTTAGGTTTTGACAAAATGTTGCAGTGCAGTTTCTCACTTTGTTTTGCCTTAATTGCAGAAGATATGTACTCTTCCTTCATCCTTATTCCTCCACAACCTAGGAAAAATAGATCAATCTTCCAATGTCTTTCTCAGTTATAACATCCATTTTATAAGGAGGTCTGCATTGTGGAGTCTCCCACCTTGGAGGTATTCAAAAGCCATCTGGATTTGGTCCTGGGCCACCTGCTCTAGGTGGCCCAGCTTGAGCAGGGGTGTTGGGCCAGATGGTCTACAGAGGTCACTCCCAACTTCAACCTGTCTGTGATTCTGTGATTCTGTATTCCGTGATTCTCATCTTCAGACTGCAGTATTGATAGAAAATCTTCCCTTTTCAAACTATGCCTTTGGCTGCATTGCAGATGGGACATTCTGGAGAAGGAAAGATGCGCTCTGGCATATGCCAGATTAGAAGTGATCCCACTGTTCTTAGACTGACCCTGCTGTGAGGTGAATACACTTTGCTTAGGGAACTCTGCTGCCAGCTCCTTATCTGCATTGAAGAAAGGCAAAACAGTGGCAGTCCTAGAAGGGATGTTTGGTGGGCTGTTACTTGTGACAGTTACTCCAACTCCAGATAGATAAAATAGCCTCAAAAAGAATGAACAATTTTTTGAGGTCTTCTTCCCAAAGCTGCAAATGTTCACACTCACTCCAGCCACCTCCCACAAACAAGCTGAGTCTCAACAGAGAAATTTGAAATCTTGGCAGCCTTCCATGAAGGAAAATCATCTTTAAGGAGCCTCTTGCCCATGGGCAAATCCTGTTTTCATAGTCATAATAATAACTAATGAAATTCCAGAGTATTCAGAAAAAAAGTCAGAGTTTTTAGAAAATCTCCAGGCTGCCATTTCCAATTATAAATTGCCACATCCAGTAACTTCACCCTGATAAAGCAGAAAACAGATCTGTACAGGCAAGTGAAGATGCATCTAAAGTTGAGATAACATCAGCATCTCTCCCTTAAGATATAAATTGAATAGCATCATTTTATTAGATCAACATATTAAAATAAACCCCAGCATACCTGCAACTTCACCCAACCTAATGCCAGGGAGCTCAAAATTTAATGATTAGGTTCATCCTGCTGTTTGAGAAGGAATGATTAACTCTTTGAGTGAGAAGACACATAATATGTCAGTCTTTCTAAATGCCTGGTGAAAATAAAAGTAATTTAAAAAAAAAAAAAGAGGAAAAAAAAAAGAGAAAAGAGAAAAAAAGCAAAGAGAAAAAAAGCAAAGAGAGAAAAGAGAAAAGGGAAAGGGAAAGGGAAAGGGAAGGGGAAGGGGAAGGGGAAGGGGAAGGGGAAGGGGAAGGGGAAGGGGAAGGGGAAGGGGAAGGGGAAGGGGAAGGGGAAGGGGAAGGGGAAGGGGAAGGGGAAGGGGAAGGGGGACGGGGGACGGGGGAAGGGGGAAGGGGGACAGGGGAAGGGGGAAGGGGGAAGGGGGAAGGGGAAGGTGGGAGAGGAAAAGGGGAGGGGAAAGGGGGCGGGGCAGGGCAGGGCGGGAAGAGAAGGGAAGGGAAGGGAGGAGAGGAGAGGAGAGGAGAGGAGAGGAGAGGAGAGGAGAGGAGAGGAGAGGAGAGGAGAGGAGAGGAGAGGAGAGGAGAGGAGAGGAGAGGAGAGGAGAGGAGAGGAGAGGAGAGGAAAGGAAAGGAAAGGAAAGGAAAGGAAAGGAAAGGAAAGGAAAGGAAAGGAAAGGAAAGGAGAGGAGAGGAGAGGAGAGGAGAGGAGAGGAGAGGAGAGGAGAGGAGAGGAGAGGAGAGGAGAGGAGAGGAGAGGAGAGGAGAGGAGAGGAGAGGAGAGGAGAGGAGAGGAGAAGAGAGGAGAGGAGAGGAAAGGAAAGGAAAGGAAAGGAAAGGAAAGGAAAGGAAAGGAAAGGAAAGGAAAGGAAAGGAAAGGAAAGGAAAGGAAAGGAAAGGAAAGGAAAGGAAAGGAAAGGAAAGGAAAGGAAAGGAAAGGAAAGGAAAGGAAAGGAAAGGAAAGGAAAGGAAAGGAAAGGAAAGGAAAGGAAAGGAAAGGAAAGGAAAGGAAAGGAAAGGAAAGGAAAGGAAAGGAAAGGAAAGGAAAAGAAAGGAAAGGAAAGGAAAGGAAAGGAAAGGAAAGGAAAGGAAAGGAAAGGAAAAAGGAAGAGCTAAGGCATTGAAATACAATGAGGATTTTTTAAAGAAACGTACTATCTGGACATTTTAAATGGAAACCACTCTTCCATTCTCCAGTTGCAAACGTTCAACTACTTCATTTCATAGGGTCAGATTAGGCCATCTTTCAGGATTGACGTGGGAAAGAAAAAAAAAAGTTTTGCCTGTATGCCTGTAGCCAAACATATATTTGAAAAGAGTATTATGGTACTGTAAATTTGATCTGTACAATATTTTTATGTCATATCTTTATGTTGTAAGACATAAGATAACTTCATTATCAAACTATGGATTTAATTGATTGGTTTTTCTGATTTGACAAATTAAAAAACATAGTATCCATATTAAGCTGGGTATAAAGTGTTATATATGACTTCAGAAATGTTTTCTGTTGACAACAGAATGGAAATACGTTTAAGGGCAGAAAAGATTCAGTTTGTAGAACTGAAATGTTTAAGCTGAAATCTAAAATTTCCATAAACTATTTAGAATGCAATAACCTTTACTTTTCTGTTTTACTTGTACTGCAATCTCAAAATGGTAACTGGTACAAGTAAAATGTCCTCTTTTCAGGCTATCTCTATTATTTTGATAAAGTGTCTACAGCATAACATTTTGTCCAGGGAGCATGTCCACAATGATTAACTCTATATTTCTGTCATGCTGAAGTTAGGAATCAGTGCTTGAATTTTAATACTGAAACTTGGAAATCAAAGGGGTTGATTTTTACAGCTAAAGGTAGGCTAACAGAAAAAAGCAATACTGATCCTTTCTAGATTTTCAGTGACAGTTATTCCAGTTTAATCTTTAATTCATTTGCATATTCTGTGCATTTTTCTGTACTTCCTAAATTGTGCAAAGAATATAGTAACCTTAGGATTTTTTTATTTTTTATTTTTTATTTTTTTATACAAGAGCAGGTTTTTCTCAAAAATCGATATGAACATGAATGTCTGCTACACCTCAGTTCTATCTTTCTTCAGACCAGCCACCATGTAACTCAGACCAGTTCAGTCCCAGATCATGTCTGCAGTTTTTAGCACTGACATAGTGCCAGATTGGGCAGCACTCACTGGCTTCTCCACTATTTCAGGGTATCCCCTATTCCACCCTCTAGATCAAACTTGCAACTTAAAACTTTATCATTTCCCATTGGAGTGGCAAAATTGTCTCACACACTACCAATGGTAGTTATTTTTCTGCTTTCTCAGGTAAATTGCCGAAGAAAGACCTTTGGTTTTAGTCATCCGAGGTTTGTCTTAAATCCATGCAGAGAGAAAGGTATTTCCTGAGGGTAAATATTCTTGCCATTGTCAGGGTGGACTGAATTGCCTTCCACAAGATGGACAGTCTCTTAGGATAGACTCCAGAGCAAACCTACCCAAAAATAAATGAGAAGAAATGTGATCTTAAACTGAGCTAGGACAAATCCTACTGCAGAAACATGAAATTATCCTTCCTATTATATGACATTTTTATAAAAAAAATCCTAGTTGTGATCTTTTTTGCTTGTTTGTTTTTTGTTTTGTTTTGTTTTGTTTTTTCTGTAATGGCAAAAGTGGGCAGGTTAGGTTTCTTTTTTCCATTTTTTAAAGAGGAACTGTTTTCATGTACCACTGAAAATCCAGGAGAATAAAATGCTTGTTAGCTATTCTGTCCTTTTGTCTGCTTTCTACAGAGGGGAAAACCAAAGAAATAACACTCCATCATAGTCAGGACACTCCAGGTACTGTTTTTTGTCTGATATACAGACAACCAGGGACAATTCCATTTCAAGAATAATTTTAAAAACAGTGGAGGGTCCCCATCAAATGTAATATGGAATTTAAATAAGTCCTTCTGTCCCAAAGTTAAAATATATCACCCTCAGCCTTGTAGAAATTTGCCTGTAGAGAAATGATTTATAAATCATTCAGTAACAGATGATGTTACAACTAAAGCAGTGGGAGTTTTGAAATACCTACATCAGATTAGGCTTGTGTTTATTTCAAAAAATGCTCTGATCTACTTTGGATTTTTGGCAGGCACGACATGAGCCCAACATGAACTATCGTAAATCAAAGCCTTGTTTGAAAGTCAAACTTGGAATGCTTCCAATCTCAATTAAAAAACACTTGATGCTTTTTGGACTTCTATTTTTTATATTTATTTTTTTTTCTTCTCACTAACTCTGCCCAGACCCACCCATAACAAAGATCTCACCAGGAACTAATGAAATTGCAAATATTTGTATGTTTCCTTTATTTGTGGGCACTTTTTGAATGCATATTTTCTCCATTATATTGCATTTTAATAAACAAATTAGGAGGAAAAAAATACACATCCAGGCACTTAAATTAGTCAAGATTAACATATTATATATGTTTAATAGTTTATGTCAGATATAAATGGCTACAGAAAGAGAGAAATCAGGCAGCATTTGAAATCATGAAAGTTATTCAAGGCAAGTTTTCATTCCTTTCCTCCCTCTTCCCTCTAAGATTATGATAAACGAATTACTTCTGATTAACTCTGCTGCAGTCTAGTGGTCTAACACAAACTCAGTGGCAAAAAAAATGCCATTTGAAGTTAAATAAACAGTACACAGAAATTTTTTGTTAGGTGATAAATACAAATGTCAGTGGAGGATGCATGAATATAATCAGTTTTGCATGCAACCACATTTAAAAAGAGTAGTAGAGTTTCCTTTGAGTCTACTACCGTGGTAAGTCAAATTTACCATGGAATCAACTCTTTTTTTTTTTACAAATCTCAGAGTAGAGCCTCTCTTAATACAGTCTATCAATGGGCTAAAAACATTTCACACCAGGACAGGACTCCATGCCAGGTGTCTCTATCTCTCATTTGCCAAAGGTCAAAGAACTGTACCTACAGGCAGTAAAGAAGCAAATGGAGAGGCTTTGAGCAGTTCATTTTTCTGGAAATCTGAAATCTCAGGATGTTCATTACCCTGGCATTATTAAATTCATGAACTCAGAACCATAAAATTTGTAGCTGAAAAATACAACCAGTGTCTGCAGCACAGGATTGTGCCAAGACTGATTTTAAAACTTTATATATAATGATTCCAAATAATGCTTAATATTTCTTCTAGCTGCACTCCTGAGATGGACAGAACTTCCAGTTTAGGCACCTTTAGTGCTTCTTGACTGAAACATAACATGTATTGCAGTGGTACATGAATCTACCAGCTACTAGGAAACCTTAACCTGTCCAAAATACTGCAGGATGACTCCTACTCTTCAGACCACACCTATGATCAATCAAAGCTGTCCTCTTCTGACCTACTAGCTGTCCAAAGAATAGTGAAGATCTCGTTTCCATGTACTGGGTGTTCCAGCATTCCTCAAAGTCCACTTTAAACCTTGGGAATGATGTTTACAGGAAGCTACTCTAACCCCCTCAAAGAACTGAATTCATTATGGAGATAATGCTTGCTTGTGCAGGAAAAAGCATTTTTCTACATTGGACAAGTTGGACGTGTTTCTACACTGGACTCCTAACCTATTCCATTGATGACAGGTATTTACATATCTGCCTCCAGGTGCTTCCAATCTGGCAGGCTTGCCCTCATCATCATAAACACAGACCAGAAAATGCCTCAAAAAAGAGCGAACCTATCCACACAAATGACCCTGCAGGGCAATTGATTTCCCCTTTCAAGAACTGACTGAAAAAAAAATATATATATATATAGTACTATGTCCCTTTGTGAACAGTGAAAGTACTAAGATCCTACCATACTGAAAAAAACAGGTAAAATCGAATTCATAGGAAGAAAGTGTCATCTTAATTTCATGATCTTTTCTCTCAGAAGAAAGTGTGACACCTTTTA
This sequence comes from Cygnus atratus, assembly GCF_013377495.2. Lineage (NCBI taxonomy): Eukaryota > Metazoa > Chordata > Aves > Anseriformes > Anatidae > Cygnus > Cygnus atratus. The sequence continues at coordinate 4,925,973 of NC_066364.1, forward strand.
ACATATTGGTCTTGCCCATTTATTACCAATGCCCTGGTTATGACAGCATATCTGACTGAGGTCACACTAGCTTTACAGGGGAAAGTAGAATCCATGAAAAGCAGAAATACCTTTTTGAGCTTTATGTTAAATGATTGTGTGATCTTTGCATGCTATGGGACACAGAACTCTGTGAATAGGTCTGCGTAGGACCTGGATGTCTCTGTAACAGACTCAGGCTTTTTGGTTCTTTTTGTTTTTTTGGTGAGAGTCTATTTTCTGAATACAATACAACAGACATCATTTCTATAGACTGTAAGCATGTTGTGAAATGCAGCAAAATGGTGCACAGAAGGGCCGCATCCCACCATATCTGTTATTAAAGTTAACCAAAGGTTAGCCTCTTGGTCTCAAAACTACATTTTCATATAGATAATTGTGAGTCTCAGAATAAAAACACTATATTTGCAGGAAAAAGTGATACAAAATATTGCTTTAAAATTAAAAATTTTAAAATTAAAAATTAAAAAATTGCTTTAAAATTGCTTTAAAAAAAAAGTGCCTCAATTGTCTTTTAATGCTCAGAAAATAAGGAATAGGGAAAGAATCTGTATCTCTGATCCAATGGACTTTTCTTATCTCTATATATTTGATATGTTTATTCCAGCTTACTTTACTGACTTGCCTTATAGTTAAAATTTTTGCTGTCTTTCTGCTTTCTATTCACTTAGAAGAGGGATATGGAGTGAAATGTTAACTATCATTCAACACAGGTAAAATGTACATACTTATATATTTGATCCATATCTATCTCAGCATTTTGTTACGTGAGTTTCCACATTTTGTGACATTCAGTAAACATCTCAGTGAAGTGAATGTCACATAATTTCAGAATATGTTCTTGGCTCTGAGAGGCCTGGAATACCTAAGCCTTGTCATATCTCTGTCAAATTTCAGAGCAAGATACATTTCAGTGATAGGCCTTTTACAAAACACTACAGTGGAAGAAACTTACTGAAACTTTTCCAATATTTCTTTCTGATTATTTTATGATTTGAGGAAGAGGGAAGAAAAAAAATAAATAGAGAAGTGTGGTAGAAGTTTTCCAAACGTTTAAGGGAAGTGAGACACAAAAATGTGCAGTTTCATGACAAGCAATTTTAGATGGCTTTGCAAGCCTCAGTCTAACTGTACCTGTCTTGGATGCATGCATTTGTACCTTGTTGCCTAAGATATTTTGTATCTTGAATCTCAGTGCTTAAACCATTAGGAGAGAGGTGAGCAAATTTGTAGCAGTGTCACAGAGTGGGAATTTCAGTTAATTTTCTGACTCAGGTCAGAGTTTTGTGATTCTAGACATGGTCAGTAGCATATGACTCATTTTTACCACTAATTTACTCACCTTTTACCTCTAATTGCTTACCCAAATAAAGTAGTGTTCAGCTTATTATCAAGGCAGCTAATTTTTGATATTTATAGTGTAGTGATGCAAGTGTATTTCAGCAAGGTGCCTCAGCTCCCTTTACAGCCAATGGAGACCTGATGTAGAAAGTCAATAGGGAGGATTCATTTGCCTTAACAGTGTTATCAAATGCCATATTAAATATATTAAGGTGTCTTGCCTGGCTCTTGGCTACCTCGACAGAAGGATCGAGGTTTCAGTTAGATCCTTGTACTGCTTCTACCAACTGTGGGTTAGTGCTTTTTGTGCCCTAGGGCACTAAATTCCATTATTAGGAAAATAAATCTTCTTCCTACTGTTATTTAAGATTTATCTCAACATTAACCATTCTGTATCTCATGTTACATATCCATAAATGATTTCCACAAACAAAATCTAAACTTAAATGTCCCATGCTGTGTGCCAGAAGATAAGAGATGGTATCTCCAGGTCAACAAATCTTTAGCAGTTTACTCACGTGGACAAGCTCCTGTGGACAAGCTTGAGATGGACAGTGACTGCAGAATCATGAAAGACACAGTAGCTGAAGTCTTGGTGAAGAATTGGGTTATGCAATACCCAAATTCGAGGCTCTCATTCACAGCTTTGCACAGTGGTTTCCCTCATGCCTTTTGCCTGGTAGCTCTCCAGCCTGTCTCTTATTTATTGGCTACCTTTGTGCAGTGTCACCAAGCAGGAAAAAGGCCATATCGTTGAGTTACCTCTAGCTATGTTCAAAGAAACCAATCCAAATGTTTGACAAATTAGGTTTTATCACCATGCCCCCTGTTTGTTCTTTTGTGGGAGCCTACATGTTAGGAGATGAATAATTTTTATGGAAGTCATTAAGAGCTCATTAGACCTCATTAGGTGGTCAGCTATTTTATGGTCTTTATTTCTGACTCCGTTGCAGTCTTTACTGTGTGAATCTCCACAGTTTTACTAATGTAGGGAGAGGGACAGGAAATCATTGTTATGAAGACAAGGTGTCAGGGATTAGCATATAATCTATACCCTAGAGTAAAAAACAACCCAGTTGATTCCCCTACTTTTCCTTTAAGTTTGAAGTAAAGGTTACCTCAAATACTAGCTCATGTTGCTGTATGATGGCTTTTTTTTTGTGTGTGTATCACCTAATGCATTTTTCTGAGCCTCTTTCTGCCCTCTTTCACCCCAGCACCCCTTTCACTATCATTTTGCAGCATTTCAACTACATGTTAGAATATTGAAAAAGCTGTGAGTAAAACATTACAACAAGAGAACACCAGATAAAAATTCCCATTTGTGGATACAAACCTTCTTAAATTGCCATTATATATTTTGATGATGTTTTAGCCTGTGGGTACTATCACTAAAATTTGCAGTGTATAAGTTTTAATAAGTCAATTATAAACGTAATGTATGCTGCAAATATCACCACAGTAACAGCTTAATAAACACGGCCTTTTTTAATCTTATCCTCAAAACAGAGTTAATGTACCATTTCTCTAATTTATAATCAAAATGCAAAACAAAATTCAGCTTAACAGTTATAGTGGAGCTGAGGTGCTTCATATCATTAACTTGAAATACCTGAAAGCAAATATGTTCTTTTATAACAGTAAAAGATGTCAGAGAACTATATTTGTATATGTGGATAATGTATTTACTTGTGTGTGTGTGTATATGTGTATATATGCATACACTTCTACCAATACACATATTCTTCTGGAGTATATTTCTCAGCATAAACAGTTTATATCAGAATAATTGTGATGGCCACATTACTCCTATACAGAGAAGTCATTTTGCACAATGTATGTTGCAATCTTGTTTTTAATAAGGCACAGCAAAGCCCCAAGGAAATTGTTCAGAGAGTCTCATCCTTATAGAAAGACAATTATTATTATTTTAACCCCAGAGCAGTAAAGCCTATGTTTTCTAGATGCAAGCAGGTAGGCCTAGTTGATTACAGATTCATAACCCATCTTCTTAAAGTGTCCAAATTCTCTTTGTAGTCAACAAAATGAGGTGGGTACTTCTGAAGGCCTGCAAAGGGAAAGCAGAGAGGAGATGGTCATCTGAAGTTTAGACATCTAGCCTACATTACTCATTTAAGCTCCATCTGTCAATACAGTATGATGAGTAGGTCCAGAAGACAACTCATATCTTCAGAGAAAATGAAAAAAATAAGTTGTCTAGAGTATCTATCGCTTGTCATTAATCATATTGGAGACTTTGGTGATTAATGTAAACTACATGCTTAAATTTGAGTTTGCTGAACTAAGAGGAAATAACTCATTCTTACATCCAGTTCACAGTGTTACAGGGATGTTCTGCCATCTAACAAGATTGGGATGTTGCATGAGTAACCCTTAACTATATGTGAGTTTGTAGGAAATAAGCTTTTTGGTTGTTGTTTTAATACCTACTATACTTGATTTAAAAAAAAAAAAAAAAGTTTTCATTGATGTCTTCTGAAAAGAAAATGATTTGATATAGTGTGAATGCATAGCTCACATTGTATAATTGAACCAGCTCTAATGAATTCTTAATTGTTCTTTATAATATACTAACATGTGCATATATATGGTGTTTACAGGGAGATAGAATGAAGTTTTGACAGAAGATAAAACCAAAAGAGACATCATGCATCTCCTTTATAGGAGAGACAGTCTTGAAAACCCTCGAAACATCTATAACTATACCCAATCCCAAATTAGAGATTACACCTAATTTAGGGCTGTAAATTTGTCATATTCTCAGAATGTTTTTCTATGTCATTTTTCATCTTCAGTACAATCTAGCTACCCAAACATGCTTCTTTTGGGTATACATTGGTGATGTAAAAGCAAAGGAGCAAAGCAAAGGCATGCCAGTAGTCTGGGGCAATCATTATAGAGCTGAAAGAACTGTTCCATACTTCTGCTTTCTAGGAAATTTCTGAAATACAGCTGAGGGAATATGTCCCTTTTGTCTGAAAGTGGTTAGATAACCATAATTTTGATCTGTGGTTTTCCTTATGGTCTACAAGAGAGAGGAAAGCGGTTGGGGTTGCAGACAGATTGAGAGTGAACAGCATCTTCACTTCAGAATGCTGCCCATGAAAACTACCAGCACTGCCTCTTTTCCATCATCTTTTTCTGACAGCATCTGAGAGAGATTCAGGACATTGGGAAGTGTTTGCTTTTTTACTTTATCAAGATGAGAGTAATGACAGTATTGAGTACGAGTAATTCCAGTTTCTAAGGTGACTAAAATGCACAATATTTCATGAAATTGAGATGTTTTCTGACCTTATGTTTTCCGACCTTATGTTTTCCGCTGAAGCTAAACAAAAATGTGCACTAGATACAGGTTGACAGACCCTGGCAGTCTTCTTAAGTTACGTAGAGACAGATCAAACTTGCAATAGCAAGACAAAGCTCTGAATGGGGAATGGGTTTGGATATTGTAATAGCAGACAAGTATTTTTATCTGCTCCATAGCTTATTAAAAAGTTTTTAATATTTGCCTGGTTTTGCTACTTATCTGATTTTTTGTTTGTTTGTTTTTCACTTGTAGTGTTTGAGTGATCTGATTTTTTATGTGTAATGAAAACAAGGTATATTTAAAACACTGGGTACACAAACAATAACAATATCCAAAATATATTGCTCTATAACTGCCACTGAAGTCCTCTGTTAAATGCAAATCACTTTGCAGGAAGGGTGGCTAGGAACAAGAGCGGAAACCAATCAAATAAACAAACAAAACCTCTGAAAGCATTAGGCTCTCTTGGCTGTTTCTATGTCCTGTTACTTTTGCTTTTCTCCAGCACTTGAAAGTCAAAGGGCTTGAATCCTGTGTCACTTCGTCTTTTCCTCCCATTCCTGCTCTCAGTAGCAGAAACAAGCCCAGCTGCCCCGTTCTCAATCTAGATGAGTGATTTTGTTCCCACCTTTAGGACTTCTTTCTGTTTACTTTGTGCAGCTGAGATAACTTTATCCCATGCTTGTGATGATTCCAACCTACTTCAACCAGAAAATAACTTAGATATAACTGAGCATGAGTACACTGAGCCTCACAGACTCCTTACTTTTTTGTCCACTCCTCTCCTCTTAGCTCTTTGCTCACCTTAAGGCTACATGAAAACCTGGATAACTTAATACAAAATATCAGAGATAATGTTTTTTGATATTTGCAAAGCGTGCTTTGCCTTCCAGACAGGATTTCTTCAGTCTGCCCTGTTCTAGATACAAAACCATCCTTCGGTCTGTCACTACCACTCATGCACAACAAGGGAGAAAGGGGCATTACACAGTACATTTTCCACTGCTGTGCTGTATCTCATTTACTCTTACTACTGAAATACACAACCTCTAATTAGCTCGTCCAGCTCTGCTCTTTTTTTTTTTTTTAGATGAAAAAAAAAAGAAAGTCATTTATTACTGGCTAACATTCATTAAAACTTGTAACTAGTTTGTTTATTGAAACCAGACAGCATTTCTTCCCCTTCTCAACCTGTCACTGTGCAGTATATTCACATATAAAGCATCAATAATTATACAATGCATTACAAATGAGCTTTTAAAGCCAGGATGCAAATTAAGAATGTAAATGTGGCTTCCAAATTGGCTATGTTAATATGAAATATGATTCTTTCTAATAGAGTGGGAGTAAGCCCCAGCGGTCTTGATCTTTTCCCTTTTCTGCTTGAAACCCCCCCAGTTAGCAGCAGTGTCTTTTCACCTTCCCTCTCCGAGACTCATCTGGTCAAGTCAGACTCTTTCCTCTTGCCTGTGCCGAGCCATGAGCACTAAATGAAGCGAGTAATTTGGTGCATTGTTGGGGGGGACAGGAGGAGGGGGACGGGGGAAGGGGGGCAGCTGACAGTGAATGGTGTCAGCTGCAGAGGCAGCAGAAAAAGCCGACATCTTAATAAAACAGCCTCGGGCAAAATCCCATTAAAGCCTTCAGAAGCTTGTTTCCCTGCAGTTGAGCAGGTAGGCGTCGTGCACTGCGTGGCAGCCCTGAGTGCTCTCTGGGAGCCCAGTTCAAAAAAAAAAAATACAAAAAAAATAAAAAAAAAATTGAGTGCTTTTTTTTTTTCTTCTTCCCTTTCCTCCCCCCGATCTAAACCATCCACCAGCTTCTGTTCCTTAGAGTCATTTGCAAGGCAGCGAGAGAGGGAGGGAGGGTGAGGGAGCAGGGAGAGTGCGTGTGTGCCTTGATGTGCAGGGACAAGTGCCTATGCAGTGGCAAGAGTGCTGGTGAGCGCTGCTTGCCCATTAACTCTCCGGTGCAGACCTCGGGCTGACCTTTGGAGAGGATAGGGAACGGGGGGACATGGGCAGAATGACAATGAGGAGACGGGGCACTGGTGCACCACTGATGTAGTGTTTAGGACGTTAGCACCTTCTGCCTGGTGGTGTTGAGCGAGGAGAGGGAAATCAGGACAGGGCACTGGAGAAAGACAGTGGCCAGGCAGGGGCAATCATCAACGAACAAGGGAAGCTGATGAAACTCCCCCTGCCAGATCTCCACTCTTGTGAAATTAATCATTGCTAGATGTTTGTAAGGAATAAGTGCACCACACACAGGCTTTGCTTGAATAAGCTGTAGCTGGATTTAATTCTGCTTTGATGGAGGTTTTCCACCAACACAGACACCACAGTGTCAGAGGCTATACAGGGACACTGAACCAGGGAGATGATCTACATCCCTCAGCACTCATATATTTAACAGGCAAAAAGATCAAGGTGCATTTAAAATTAGTTTAGCCCATTTGCAGCCTGGAGATGCAGGCTCCCCCATGACACACACACCTCTTCTCAGTCCAGCCACATCTCTCTTTCTTGTTGGCATTCCTTCTTTGCTCATAAGCTCTGGGTGCAAGGACTTCTGGAGCATTTCTAGAGATTCTCTTTATACATGAGCTTATATTACAGAGATCTAGTGGATACTGACAGTTCAATGTACAGGGAGGAACAATTCTGCCTGAATCACCTCATGATGTAGCTGATCTGACTCTCTAAAGCACGGCAGCCCCCTATACATATAGATTACGTCCTTTGTATGTTTGAAAGACCATTTAGGTCTCTTAAGAGAATACAGTCTGCTTTGGCTACATATTTCTATACCTCTGCATTGTACATTTAATGTCTGATGGGTGCCTGTCTAGAAAAATTCCCATTTCTTTTTCTTTTTTTCTTCCCCTCTGTTCTTTTCTATCTTTATTCACTCTTTATTCATTTCTCATTTTCCCTGTTCCCTTGCCTTCTTCACTTTTTACTTTAAGCTGTCCTTTCTACTCTGGAAAGTCCCAAAGCATTTTCCAACCTGCATTTGTAAAGTTTCATTCCCCCATGAGCGTGCATCTACTGGCAGAAGATGAACAAATGGGATTGTTCCCTCTCCTCTTAAATGCAGCCACTTCTGAGGTAGAGCACTGCAGCCACTCCATCTTTAGCATGTGTCACGGGTCTCCAGAGAGGAAATGAAGGATAACCTTTCTACCTGAAAGTACCTTTTTAGGTAAGCTGAATATAACTTGGAATTAAGCCAGAACACCACAGTTAACACTTCTCTAAGAGCATAACTTGGGACTGTGACCAGAAATATCAGGACATTCCTTTGGAGTCTGCCTACTGACCTGTAAAAAGGAAAAGTACAAAAGTTTAATTTTTCTTTTATACACGTGTGTATATTGCATAAACACATATGCACATATATGTATGTGTACTTTGATGTTTTGGAAGCAGAGCCTCTTTGAAAGAGAAACAGAGGTAAACAGTTAGTGGGAAACATTTTCATGATGGTATTTCTTTTAATGCTTTGATTTCTAGTGGATCTCATCATATGAGAAGTGGTTTTTGATATTTCTGAGTAAAATGGATTAAAACTTCTCTGTAAAACCTCAGACAGACCTTCCATTCTCCAGTATTCTGCAGTAAAATGTAATTATTCTGATGATGTGACAATAACGTTTAGTTACACTACGAACACCATACCTTCATCCACTCTTTTAAGCTGTTTTGCTGGTTGTGGATGGTATATACAATTCAGTCTCTCTAAAACTCACTCAATACACCTACCTGTTCTCCATGACTGTCAAACCTTCCAATTTCCATCTTCATCCAACTGGCCTGTTTTTATTTAAACTCATTAGGTCGTTAACTTGAGTCCACCCCAATGTGTTCAGAGGCGAAGTTTTCTGCCTCTCGCCTGAAGTTTCACTATGGTCCACACAAACAGTTTAACTCCTTCAGGTACCCAGAAGATCCCATGGAAAGGTCAGGCATACAGCTAACCCAAGGAAAATGCCATCTTAGGGCTCAAGATTGTATGCCTCACCGAGGAAGTAACACAAGTCATTTCTATTTTTTTCTTTATCTGGCTGAATCAAATAAAAGTGATGAAATCACCATCTCATGCACTATCTGCAGTAGCAATGAGAGACAGTAGCCAGTTTTAGAGGTTCTACAAATTTTTCTGTAATTTTATGGTTAAGAATCTTTGCAGAAATGAATCAGAACATGAGCTCCAGGCCTGGGTCTCTCAAAGGCACATGATGTTTACCCCAGAAAGCTACTGGATAGAGAGCAAAATCTTTTTCAGGATCAGCAAATAATTTTAAAGAGGAAGACATCATTGGCAAGATTGTAACAAACAAAATGGAAATTCTGCATCTGAGTTAGCACACCCAGGATTCTGCATTTACATCACAAGTGAAAGCATCAGCAAAGATCTTAGCAACAGTCTTTGGGCTTTTTCGGAGAACTAAACCTGTCTTGGATACCCATTGGATGACCTTCAGGTTAAACTCAGCTTTAATTCATCTGATCTGCCAAGACTGTGGAAGATGTGGTTAATTGTTTTATAACTCTGCCTAAATAAGTTACCCTAACAGTGGAAATAACATGAAAAGGACAAGCAAAAATTGTTGCTTTCCTACTTTTATCAGCATAGCAGTGTGTTTACCGCTGAGAAAAGACCAGACACTGCATAAGGAAATCTGCTGTCTACAGAGAGAGCAACACTGGATATGTCAACTATCTAAAGCATTATTTTTCCTTAGATCTGTCAAACACACAGTTGTGTGTCTGTGTGTGCATGCATAAATACATATATATGCAAAAATATGTAATGACCTGTCTGTTATGCGTTTGTATACATTTGAATCAGGTGTAAACACCAAAGCAGACAAGGCTGCATTTGCATATTCAGGTACATCCAGTTCTTTTAATACAACTGAAAATTCCCCTCTGTGTCTATGTTCATACGTTCACATCAGCATGCATACAAACACCTTACTTTCCTCCTGTTTTTCCTTCTTAGAACACTTTAAAAGAAAATATGGATTTGGGTAATCCATTCTGGTAGAAAATAAAAATAACATACTGCAATATTTTTTTCTTTTAAAAAAGAATAATCAATAAAAATATTCTGATTTTCCTTAGTTGCTTACATTAACTCCTGTGATGAGTTATTTGAAGTGTGCCCTATTAGATGCCTCTCAAGTGTGTACTCCATCACAGAGCTGCCATCAGAGCTCTGAACATGGTGGAGACATGACAGAGAAACTGTCCAGCTTCGTACCAACCCATCAGAGATACAAGGAGGAGCAGAACTTCCTAGTGACATTTGTTTATATATTAAACTTGACATCTTAAGATACTTCATATAATAGATCCCTTCACATTGGTATTGTGTGTAATGAGTAAGTTCTCTATATAAAGTCTAACCTGCCAACTGTTTTAAAGGGACATCCTGAAATGTGCTCTCTCCTCCCCAAATCACATGGGGGAAAAACAAGACAAATCTATTCTGAACTTTCCATATACCAGTGACATCTGTTACTGTGCAACAGCTATTAAAAACACAAATAAAATGAGGCTGCATAAAGAATCTCAAATGCATTTTGCTCTGCCCTATTTCCATTGGAGGTAAAAGTAAAACTTTCACACATTTCTATATTTCCTATCGTGAAAGAAAACAACAACAACAAAATAAACACAACAGTGAATTCACAGGGCATATATAAACAAATTTTGAAGCTTGTACATTCTCTTTTTGCATGATCAAAGCCTAAGCTCAGTTCTCATTTCCAAAAATCTTCTTGCCTTAAAAACCAAAGTTAATTTAGTCAAAAGAAATTCCTATTATTTCCTTCAATTTCTATTTGGCCATGAAATAAACCATACCTCATGGAAAAAAAAAAAAATAAATGAAAAAATAAAAAGTTATTGGGCAGAGAAAGCATCCAGGAGAAAGAATGTGAGGAACACAGACCTGTATGAGACCCAGAATGTCACGAGGGAAAAAAATGTCTTTGTGATTTCTCACTAATTTCTTAAGATATTATATTTTTACTCTGCAAACACTTACAACTCCAACTGCATATTCAAAGTATTTTCGTGTGCATTTTTTTTCCTTTCTGTATTTAAAATATTCCTCTAAGCTAGTGTTTATCATACCAGTTCTGTTATGGGGAGAAAGCAGCTACATTATGGGAAATAATCATTATTTTATCCAGTTCCATCTTGTTGTCATCATTAGTTTCTGCTTTCCATATATTCCAAGGGAGGATTTTTCCAAAGAAACCTGTGAAAACTCCCTTGCCACAATGAGTTTCCTGGTGTGAAGTGTATATTCTGTGTACCACAGCAAGCAACTGGTCACTCCACACCCTCATCACATTGCATCAGCCTTGGGGCTAATATCTGCATGTTGCTTCTTTCCTAGTAAATTGAACAGGGTCAGGGAAGGGAACCAGACACTGACATTAATTGTCTGTATGATCAAATATTTACAGTTATCCCTGGCATCTTTTGGCATGGACTAGCCTGCACTTGCCCCCAAAATCCTTAGGTATGGTTGGTCTCAGGACCTTTTCTGAGTGGCAACAGGATGAGACCACCCTATTTTGAAGGATAAAAGACTTTAACAAACATGGCCAGAGAGCAGGATTTGGCAGATTCTGTTTACTAGCAGAGTCTCTGCCTTAAATTGTAGGTGCTTTGAACTATCCTCAGACTACCTGCCAGAGGGGCCTTTGCTTCCACTTCCCCTCACTGTTGTTCAAAAACCCATGTGCAAATCAGATCCCAGATAGCACTTTCCTCAGTAAGCTACAGGGTGGATTTTGAAGTCATACACACATGCATAAATGCGTCCCTATTCAAAATGGGATCTTAAAGTGCAACTATGATGTAGACAAAGAGGAAAAAAGAAAAACTGTGTGGCTTTCACATTGATTTGGGCACACAGTACATTAGAATGAGAAAATATATATATATATGGAATTGCATTCATAAATTCAAGCAGGATATTGTTGGAGTGTTTTCCTGGTTATAAACACCCTAAGTGCAAGAATTCATATCCTCCACTGAGCAATATCTATATAGTTGCCGTACAGCACTTTAGTCTATGTATTAGTTGGGGGTAATTCTATTTTGGTGTATAACATCAGTGGAGCAGAACATTGTCATAGGATAGTGGTCTCCCACTGCTACCTCGTTTAAGCAATCAAGCAAAAATAAAGCATATGTTACACCTTGTAATGTATTTCTCATTCTTGTATTCTTACACTATTTTCATTGTCATAATGATCCAGTATATCTTTATCCACTTGGACTTTTTATATAAGTTAGCTTCTCTCTAAGGTTTACAAGTTAATAATTTAGCCAACAGCCATGTACTATATATTATTTTTTCACCCAGAAGCACAGCCTTCCTGAGTTACAGTCCACAGAAGATAGTTCAGCTACAAGAGAAATGGCCTATATATGACAGCAAACTTTGACTATTATTCCATGTTGCATACTTAATTTGTGCAGTGTTAGGCGAGCCTTAGTCACTGCACTCGAACGAGTGACTTCTACAGTGTTTCTGACATACACAAGAGCATTAAGGCACCTGAGGCTTATGTTCAGCAGGATTCTGGGGAAACAGCTCGTGACTCTCTTGTATGAAATGAGAAATAATATCAACTCCTGTCATTATTGACTAAAAACTGTGAGGATGTGTTTATGGTTAACTATTCAAAACAGATAAAAAAAAGAGAGAGAGGGAGATGAACTTTTGGTTTAACTGTGTCATAAACTAACTTTGTTCATTAAACTAACTTTGGTTTAACTGTGTCATCATAAGACTTTGGGCTAGGAATGTTTCTTCAAAAACCTTTAGGACATTAAGTCATATCAAAATCAATGGGAATTAGGTGCCTGAATGGCAGTGTGCCTTCATTAATTTCCTCTTAAGAAAACAGCTTTATTACCATTAGGAAATAATTGTTAGGAAAAAAAAAATTGTCATTTTCCTCTGTTGACTTTTTTCATCTAGGCAGAAAACATTGTAGTGAATACTCTTCCTACTATTATATATTCATACTAAACTCTCTTGTAAGCAGCTCATAAGGGTGCTGCAGCATCAATATAATTAAGACAATAGGAAACTAAATTTGCACTTTCAAAGCAAAGTCAAAGCTGTAGGGTCTCAGTTATGTTCCTTAAATATCATCACCTCTAATGCCATTTTAGATAGCCTAAATTATTCAAACTGACCTCCAGCCACCATGGCAGAAAGGTGCAAAACTCACTGGTGTCTTGCATCACAGCTGCCACCCTCATCAGTGTCTCAACTGTGCATGAGCTTCTCAGATGATGCTAAAAGTCCGTGAACAGTAAATTGTATCAACACCTTTGTATATTATTAATTTATTTGCCAGTAAAGACAGTTAGTGTGAATATTTTCCTGAATATTTAAGGGAATTTACCTTTCTGTGAAAGGGAGTTTGTGACTGCTACTGGTGTTACAGATATGTTTTTATAACAAGGACCATTTTTAAAGCAGTTTAATGCTATCTTTCCTGGATTTTGTCCTTTAAGTCTTAAGGAGAATAAAATTACAAAACTGGGTAAAAGAATATTTTAGCTAAAGATCAAGAGAAGAATCTTTTCTAGACCCCAAGGTCTGTTTGACTGGAATTTTCTCCCAAGAGAAGTAGTGGAAGCCTCAATACTTGAATTATTTAAAATTAGAGTAGGCAAAGAGTTGGAGAATCCTGTAAGGATCAATTCTGTATTGACAAAGGGATGGACTAGCTGAACTGGCAAGGCTTTTTCATCTCTAAATTGGGTGATTCTACAAAATGAAACCATGGCTTTAATGAGTACTTGCCTTACTCTGTGGATACAGTGGTCGTAGCAGTAGCTATGCTGCTAGAATTAATTTTTTTAGCTGGGGAGGAAGTGGTGAAACTTGGAAGTCTGAAATGACATTTTAAGTTCTGTGGTGTAAATGGGGTAAGCTTTTCTTTTGCACTTTATATAGTACACTGCACATCAGGATCCTGACCTGTGACCAATATGCCTGAAAAGGGGAGGAGAGGGGGGATGAATGGGAGGGAGTCTAATAAAAAAAACGCTTATTTTGAGTTATATTTTTATTTCAGAATTTTTGAGGGCAGGTAGAGGGTGAATAATTCCAGTCAAACTGAATTCCTAGTTCTCCAAGTCCAGTCTGCAAAGTGCATACCTATATTGTTCCTATATTTTGAGTGTTACAACTCAAAGGCTTGCACCAGGAATTTGAGGCATGGGCCTTAGCAATCTGATATAACATCAGAATTAGTCTTATTTTGAGGAGGGTGCTGATCCAGATAGTCTCTTGAGATCCCTTGCAACGTAAATGATTCTAAGAGTGAATTATTTGACTTGCTCCACATGGGAGCCCAGTAGAGAATTAGAATACTCAGTACTGATGATCTAGAGCCTGGGTCTAGGAGCAAAACAAAGGCTGAGCCAAATTAACTGCAGAGGTCGGATGGAAAAAAAAAAGAAAAAAAAGAAATCCTTTGCCAAGTTCAGTGTTTTCTTTGTACATCTACAACAGAACTGCCGCGACTTGATCCTTTTTTTCAGCTAAGGGATCAACAGAGGTCACTGCAACTCAGAGCTATATTACAAGGTTTTTAACTTGGTTTCCTAGGCTAAATATATATGCAAGTCACAGGCTTTTGATATTTTACTGAGAAACCTAAGATTTTTTTTTCTTCTGTCAGAAATGAGGACACTAATTCTGCAAACACTTAGTATTTGAGGCAAATGACTCAGTGTCAGCCACATTATGCCAGGCAGAGTTTTTGTCTTCATTCCTCATTAAAAAAACTTCATATTGTAGTGAGGCAGAGATCCTTGACTGAACCTTACCACGCTATGATGGTAAAAACAATGATCATTAAGTAAGAAAAGTAATAATCTTAAAATTAAGACACCAAAATTCATGTCTTCCATTATAAGTGAGTTTAGAAAGATCAGCTTTGGTAGATTTGATTAGGAAACTGAGGTTTATTTGATGCCCTCAGCAGGTAACCCCAAATTACTTTCCCAATGTTTTGTTCCTTTTTTTTTCAATGTTCAGGTGTTAATTCTGAAATGGTCTTTTGTTTTTTATTGTTACTTGTTGTTGACAACATTAGTGGAAGCCAGAAATTTTGACATAACAAAATGAAATCAAGTTTCTGAAGATATTCTCATAACATAAGAATTCAAAACTGGGTAAAAAATATCGATCCCTTACTTATTAATTTAAAAATAAGTGGTTTTGAACTCAAGTTCCCTTTGAGGATGCTGTATTGAATATGAGTCACGATCTAGAGTACTTTACTCCCTTTGACTAATGTCCTTTTCCATAGGAACTGTAAAAGATTTTTTTTTGTGTGGTTATTCTTTCTTATTTATATACACACTGTGAGGAGAATGACTTCTCTGTCACTGAAGGGACATGAAGAGCAAAAGTGTTTGCAAATTTCTCACAGAGATGAACTTTCTGGAATACTTTATTTGGCTTCACAAAAATATTATTATTAAAAAAAAAAAAAAAAGTCTTATTTTACTGTCTCCTTGAGGCAGGTGGAACTGAGATATAGCTAACGGGTGGTTCCATAAGTAGAGAATTATCTAGAGCATTTTATATTGATTTTGTAAAGGATTCAGATCTGACTTTTCAAATTAGATTATTATTAGCTGGATTGCTTGTTGTCATTATTTATATATATATATACATATATAATTCCCTATTTGAAACAATATAAATGAGATTTCAAAAAAGATACTAAAACCTCAATTTTGGGGACCACTGTTTTGAGGTAACCAGCTATTTTGGAAAATCTTAGGTTCTTAAGAGGGCTGAGGAATTTACATATTAAGCTTGCTTCTGAATTCTAGTTATAAATGGTCGGTGGAAAAATGATTTTTGATGGTTTTAATTTTGTCCCTTGAATATTAATATCAGACTTGGTTGTGCCTCTGTTAAGATGTACAGTAATACAAGTGGAGAAAATATATTCAATGTTGATGTGAGCTTTCTATTATAATAGGTCACCAGTAAATCTGTAAGACTTTTACCCCAAATATTCTGTAAAGTTAATACAGGAAGAAAATGTCATTATTATCAGTGCAAGCAAAACAATTACCACAGTGGAAATAAACATTTAAGCTAAGCAATATACACACAAATTCAGGCAAAATGTTCTCCCCTCTTACTAAACGTTATTGTTAAAAAAATTTTGATCAGAGTTAGTCAGTAAGGTTTTCCACTTCTTTATTGAGATCTGAAGAATTCAACAGAAAATCATAGAGAAAGGACACTTGAAAATTTTACCAAGTATAGTTCTTTCTATTCTGTAAGATTATTATATTACTATATGGGAGCTATGGCACGGGCATTCATCCTTTGAGCAGACCACAGTATCCATAAATTATTAAAACCTCAATTCTTAATAAGTAGTGATGGGATTTTTGTAGCATCCCAGAATATGAAGTCTAACTCTATATCATAAAGCTGAATAGGGTAGAACAATCTACTGATAGACTGAAATAGAGGTCTCTTTTTGAACTACAGATCATATAACAGGGACTCTGTGCCTCTCCCTTTGAAGTTTAGGATTGTCTCTTCTCTTACTTCAGTAGGGTTTGAATAACAAGCCCTTGTTTGTTCCTCTGCAGATTCTCAACTTTACCCTATCCTAGTAGAACCATCTTCATATAGTTTCTGTCTTCACTATCCAAAGGAGAAGATTATTCCTGCTGTTGAAATTACAACTCTGCTAAATTTCCTGTTCCATGTATCTGAGGAAAGTACTTCACAAGCTATTGAAATTTTACCCTGCCTGACAATCTGTAGTTTTCTTGAAGGCATTCCTGTTGCTGGGATATTAAGCTCTTATTTGGAGACCAAGTGTGTAATATCGCTATTTCTTTGTGCAGACAATATTTTCTCTAAGAGACCCTACATATGTTGTGAATGATCAAAGTGTTAACTAAAATTTATTATGTGCATCCTATACTTTACCTCTTTTGGAGTGAAAGTCCCTCCTAGAAGATTTTAAGAGCATCTGTCCAGAAGAATAAATTCAGATTTAACACAGATTTCAGAATTAAGGCATGGTGATTTTAACAGCAGTTATTCTAACTGTACTTATGCGTATGTGAGCTACATTGTTACATTGTTTAGCACAAAATGCTTAATTATGCCTTTATTACACTAGAAGTTGCATAATTTTACTACTTATATTTGAGTTCAGCACCAACTGATATTCATTATAACCTGATTAATCCATTGATTTATAGATGTCATAGACCTCAGGTTTTGACTACAGCAGTACCCTGCCCTTGCCATCAACTTTCACGAAAGAAACTAAATATATAAAATAACCATTTACTTCAGGTTCTCTCGTAAATATCACTAGAAACTGCTGCTAAGGGAGGGGGAAGCAGAGGGAAAGGGTGATAAGACAGCTGAAGTTCAGCTTTGGTCCCTGAGATTCTTGGGCAATGAAGCCTGGCTCAGAGCTCTCTAAGTTATGCTGCAGCTGTACCTGCTCTCTGCGCGATGCAAATATATGACAGAAAGGTGACCTAAAATTGCCTTCCTCTCCCCGTCTCTGGGGTTGCAAGTTTTCCACTGTCATTCCTAGATGTGGTTTCCTCCGATCCTCTCTTCGTTTTTATCTTTGCCTCCAGGAGTCTCAGTGGAGGCTGGTAGAAAGGGATGGCTGGGCACTGAGAACTTGTATTTACTGCTTTATCCTCTACCAGTCTGCAGGGGGGAAGAAGTTGCTGTGAAAGGGGAATAGACGGAGCAGGAAAGTGTCTGACTTTGGAAAGGAGCATTCAGTACAGAGACTTTCTCACTTTATAAAATTTCAGTTACAACTCTCTTCTCCTCCCCATACACAGGCAAAATCCAGCCAGCGTCTCAACCAACCTTTCAAACCTTTTTCTGGCTTGAGGCTAATTGCAGCTTTGCATTCTGGGAAATACAAAGGGTGCCCAAGTCATTGAAATCAAGTCTTAATTTGGACTTGTGTTTCCTCCTTATTAAACTGCCAGTAATTTGGTACATGAGAGGATTGCTCCTGCGAACACAGCCCCCTCTCCATCCTCTTATACTACAAAGCTTGCATTTTTCACAGTGGATTAGCAAGTCTAGACATCCTATAAAATGTCAATGAACGTATGGATCTTCAGTGCATATTTCTCAGGAGAGCTATGCTTGTTTGCAATGCTGCTCTCTCAGCCCGATCAATACAGCCACAACAGCCTTTTGCATTTTCTGTCAGAAAACAGAACCCTACTCATTGAATTATTTGTTGTTTGTTTATTTCTTTCCAAGGTATTTAATCAAATAGTGGAGGTAGAGAAAAATGGGGAAAGAGGGAGTTAGATCATATGCTGAGCACCCAGGGAAGTTGTGAATAAAGTATTTTATTTTAATTATTATTACTAACCACGAAGGCACGGTAAGAATTATCATGAGAAAAATCATACCTCAGGGGCAAGACAAGGACTGGGGAAGAGAAGGGAAAGGAGACACAGCTGACAGAACCCCCATGGGATGTGATTATCTCCTGATAACAACATCCCCAGACTTATTGCTATTATGAAATTTCATTTTTCCCATTTTTTATGTACACAGATAGATATATAAATTATTTAGGTGAAGTATTTCAATTCCCTGCAAACTGTGAGTTTGCATTAAAATGCTTCAACTGTGAGATTCCCAGGTATATTAATATCCTCTCTTTTAGGATGTTGAGCAGCCCATCAGAATAAGCTTTTCATCCTTGGCTGTTTTATGATATTATTACAATGTATTTTGGTTGGGGAGTGGTGAGTAAAACAAGTTTTCAGAGAAATAGACTTGTTTGGGTTCCATTTGGTTGCTGGAGGGGAAAACTCCACGTAAAACAAGTCTGGCTGTTCAGTAAGGCATCCTGGTTTCTCATTATTATTATTTTTTCCCCTGCACAGCTCTATTTCTTCTCTGCTTTTTAGAAGTCCCAAGTCCCCTTCCCATCTAGTTTAATAAATGTGTGAGGGGATTGCAGCCACAAGACATAGGGACTTCAAGGACTACATTCAGATGTGTGTTTGTATGTTGAGTTTTCTGGCCATTATATATAAAAATGGGAATCCTCTTACTAAATATAAATTGAGCAACGCACAAATATGATTTAACAATTTTTAGAGCTGAAAAAAAATACATAAGAAATTCTACTTCATTTTTTGTTGGACTTACCTAGCTTATGTTTACATATTTTAAATTTCCTTCTAACTTCCTTAATTGTTCGATACATTTTGATTCCAGTTTAGGGCCCTGATGACATTTTGAAATATGGTTATCTATGAAGCAGAAGTGATGATACCATCTCATGAGACTCATGAATTTCTCAGGAATCACTGCAAACAAAGTGGCCACTTTGCTCATAGGGTCAACCTTAAAGTCTTTTGGATGTTTTGTAAAACTCTGCAGTGGCTTTAACATAAGAGTTTCATGTCAGTCACATAGGATGAAGAACATTTAGAAGATTTCTAATCCAGCTAATTCCCATGTGAACAGGCAAAACCTTCTGAATTACTCACATATATTCTCCTTCCACAGAAAAGATGTGTATATTTACTTATTCTTTCACACATATTAAGTTCACAAATTCCTCTAAGAAAACTCTCCCTGACTTTGACAAAAGAAGAAAAAAAAAATAAAAAAAAATTATCAGGGGAAATACTATAAAGTCTAATGTGGCTGAAACCCCTGGCTCACAGAATGTCCTGTAAACTGCTTAAGGATCTCTCAAAAAATCTACACAATCAGGGATGCTAAATGCTTTCTAATATATGTATTTCCTGTTCTGCATGCTCTCTGATCTATTCTCTCCTCTACCCTATTCCCCGTGGAATGATTTGGGAAACCTATGGATTGATTTGGGGAAATTATACTAAATCAACATAGACTCCAGGGGAATTTTAAACCAAAAATAAAAACAGGTGAAATAGTCTTCTGAGTGAGAGCCTGACAATTTTATATTTCTTCAGTTGTTTGTCAGTATAACCTTACCTCTGATAAGGCTCCAACAATTATGTTTCCCATTTTATTGATTTGTACAGGTAAAATTCAGATTGGTAAAGACAGATTTTACACATAGATGAAGACATTGTTGATTCTCACTTCAGTTCCTGCATTTGCAGTGGTTTCATGACTTGATTTGTCTTGTTTCTATACTTCTTCATCCCTATTGACATCACTGGAGCAATTCCTGATACGTGTTTGTGTAAACAGAATCAAAATCAGCCCTTCCAAGTTCATCTAGTTTCTCTTCATCACTAATCTAGCAAATAAGCATCAAAAATGAACATAAGACATTCTCTGAGCTTTTCTTATCTTCTTGAAGCATTTTTTGAGAGAGGAATCCAATCCTACTCCATTTTACTCTGGTAAAATGAAAGCTTAATGTCACCTGTAGAGATACAGTTGCAACCTACAGACACACTGGTCCTAGTTACCCGGATATCAGTAAAGAAATCATCTTTTGTAACCTTCTTTAGCTCAGCTGAAATCAGTAGAACTATATTTATTTAATTTTGGATGAATATCTAGCTCAGGATCAGTATCACAAGCCTGATATGTATAGGAAAAAAAAATGGTTAAAAATTTATATGTACATATACAAGCATATATACACACATACAGGATAAAGCTGCGGCTTATTAAACAGCTCGGCAAACTCCACCATTTTGCATACTACTGGGGAGACCAGGCTTCTGAAGCCTAGGAGTTCTGCTTGTCCAGATGGATACTTGCAGAGTGGTCATTCTTTTGCCCTTGAGGACAGGAGGATTTTTTGCAGCAAAAGGGTGATTCAATGGATGCTCTGCAGTTTCCCAGTTCCAGGTTACATGCTGTGATTTGTCCCATCTACTGCTGAACCACTGGGGGGTCTTGATTAAAAGACAGCAATGCAGTTTAGAAAGAGAACTTGAGAAACTTAAGACTTCTATGCAATTGTGATTGTATCTATTTTAAGCATATGAAGTTGTTTTGAAATTCAGCCTTTCTAAACAAATAAAGTTTCTAACAGCTTTCACCTAGAAAGATAAAAAAAAAAAAGAAAAAAAAGTTTCAGTAGATAGTAATGTTATCAAACAACTTTTCTGGGCTGTAATATAATGCATTGTAATTCTAGAGGAACAGAAATATCAGAAAGTAAGAATTTCCATATTGCATACTCCAAGTGTTCTACAGAATAGCATCAGATCCAGTTGCTATCACCCCAAGATGATTTTTTCTATGGAGAAAAATGCATCAGACAAAGCTTTGCTGTTCTAAGAGGTTGGTTTCCTTTAGGTATAAGTTACAATCCCTAGCAGGGACACCAAACTGGTACGTAGTCAGTTATGCCATGGATGTGAAGCACAACTATTTTGTATTATTATACAACATAAACACTCAAATAGCACAAAGAGAGCCAATATAATTTTGTGTCTATAAAAGAGGTATAACCAATTAGAAGAAGGACTGTAGAATACTGTGACCATACACTGAATTTCTTGAGGGCATAGCTGTATTTCAGGAGGATGTGGATATGCAATACACTATAGAGAGTTCAAAGGAATGCCACAAAACTGATCCATGGGTTGGAAAACAAGCTCAGCAATGTCAGGCTTAAGGAGCTCAACTTAGATTATCAAAGGGAAAGTGGAGAGGTGAGTTGATCACTGAGTAAGGTATTTAGAAATGTTTGATAGCAGGGAGCTTGTCATCCCTGTTAACAAGGGCATAACAAGATCCAATGGCTGGAAGTTGAGGTTTTCATAAATGCAACTTTGAAATACGATGCAATTTCCTAGCACTGAGAGGATATGGCTTAGTAACACTAACCAGGGAAAATGAGCTTGGCTTTTGGATTTTTATTTATTTATTTATTTAAGTATATTTGGACATCTCCTTATCTACATGCTTTGATTCAGCTGTTGTAATTATTTGTCATGTGTCTGCAGCATTGGGAAGAATAATCCAAGTTTCTCTGTTTGAGCTCCTGAAAGGAACTTATAGAGTTATGTCTCGAGCATGCTCTGGACACACATGGTCAATTATACAATTATATACAATTATATTTCATGTTTCTGAACTTTAGCCTGATATTTGTTGAGAGATAGTTTTCTTCCTGGACATAACTTGGCTGCTGATGACCGGCCTTCTTCTGAAATTTAAGAGGATTGTTTGTAACTAGAAATGGGATATAAAAGAAGGCCTTATATTGATCCTCATTCTCTACATATTTGCCATCTTCACTGAGATAGACTTCTACTGAGAGGGCAAAATTTTTTCCCTTCCTATCAGCACTTGAAGGATCTGACCTCCCTGAATTCAATGGGATTTTCAGCACTTAAACTCTTCTCCCAATGCATTTTATCTTCCGCTTGTCTGTGTTGAATTTCATCTGCCACTGTGTTGCCCAATTACATACAGTAGTTTAGTTAGGTCCATCTGGAGTTCCTACCAATCCTCTTGGGCCCGGAGTAACCTAAGTAATTTTGTGTCTGTGTCATAATAACCATAAAATAATTCTGTGTCAAAACAATTTTGTAAATTGGTGTTTCAACATTCGTCCTGAGTGCAGCTGAACAAAACCCTTTGTGTATAGCTCCAGTCTTTGCGCCTCAAGGACTCCCCTATTATACACCTGTTCTTGACAGATTGAGGCCTAAAACAGGATAGCTTAGTCACATATTAACCAGCAGGAAGAAAGTCTCTCCTTTTTATTACTGCCTGCCTACTAGTTCAGTGTTTGCAATTCAGTCCTACCTATAAATCAACATCAGAGACTACAACCCAGTGTGTTCAAGAGCTTTGTTTAAACATCAAAAGAAGAACACAGACAAGCACTATGATAGAAATATAACTAATCACTTGCAAATACATCTTTCCTGTCAGTAGGAGCTTAACCTTTTTGTTTAATGTTACTGGAGGAAAGTGCACATATTTCCATTCTCTCTATTTTCTTTAAAGCAGTATACAGGTTCTCTATGAAAAATGATCATATTTCTTCCTCATATAACAGAAGCCTAGGAAAGTGGATTTTAGAAGAATGCAGTTGAAGGGAGATTTATGGAATCCTATTATTTGAAAATTTCAAAGCTACACAATAATTAATAAGAACAGGAACTACTGAGATTGCTAAACATATTTGGGTAACCATCACCTGAAGAAGTGACAATTTATTAAGAAGGTAAAATATATCTAGGGCTTTAGCTTGTTTGTTGACTAGCAGTGAACACAACATGACTGCATGTGGCACATTGATTGGATCAATTTAACTTCACACTTTGCTCTTGGCTTTCTTTGCTCATAGGGGACTGCTAGGATTTAGCCATAGTGTGCAGAAAATCCTAGAATCTATAGACCGTTCCTTTTAATTTGAATGCTGCAGATTATGGATGAAAGATTGGTCACCTATAGGATTTAAGACTTCAAAAGAAAGGAAAATAAAGACAGACACAGAGGGGAAAAATACAAACAAAGAGCCCCTGTGAGAAAGAAGTGGAAATGCAGCCTCCTACAAGAAGTGGGGTTGGGTTCAATAGAGCTCCAGAATCTGATTTTCTACTTACTCACACAGACTCCATTGAACTCAGTGGCATTACTCTTCATCTATACATTGGTAATAGAAAGCAGAATCAATCCCTTTTCCTCTTTTTTTTTTTTTCTTTTTTTTTTTTTTCCCTACTGTAGCATAGTTCATTGCCAGCTAACATGAAAAAGTTCAGTACTTTCCCAGTCTGCTTTCATCTCTAGGGCTTGATGCTGTTTCAGTAAATATAAATTTGTCATTGATCAGCAGCATGAGCTTTGTCGGTAGGATCAGGACCTCTGCATTCTTCATATTCTGTTTCATAAGTAATAAAAAATGTTCCCTTACAACAGCATGGATCATAAAAATAAAATTTATATATATACATATATATATTGCATATGGGACCTTTCCTTAGATGATACAAGTTGTCTTAGCAATGGCAGGTGCAATTTCCTAGGTGGAGTCAACCAGCTCCAGAGTACTGAGCCTTAAGTGAAAATCTCTGGCTGAATTGCCTGTATCAGCACTTCCCAGCTGGGTGACCCACAGGTCTCACCATACTCCTCACACTCAGACACAGCTATACAGCAAACCTTGTGTTCATGTCATGGATGTCATGGCATATAATGGAGTTGCTTCCATCCTCCTTGTAGTACTTGCATTTAACATTTGTTCCTTTCCTACATCTCACATCTGTAATGGTCCTAATAGATTCTTTCTCTTGTCCTTAAAACATTTTGTATCGCTCATTTTGGTCTTTTCACTTCAACCCCACTACAAGACAAGAGCACAGTCTCATTTTTAGAGGCTTTTGCACTATTTGGAAATGAAATGTAGCTTGGCTGCCTACAGCAGAGACCCCATCATCCTGTTGAGCCCAAAGCAGGGAGTAGGTGACTTGAAACAGTGATACACAATCAAATTACAGAATCACAAAATAGTTAAGGTTGTAAAGGACCTCTGAAGGTCATTTGGTCCAACCTCCCTGTTCAAGCAGGACCACCTAGACCAGGTTGTCAAGGACAAAATCCAGATAGCTCTTGAAGCTCTCTAAGATCTTTCATTAAGCAACAGTCATGCTCCTAAGTTAGGTACTATGAATAAGTTTATGTTGTCCATCCTTCAAGCCTTTCCTTTTCAGATTTTTTTTCTACCCTTTCCTATATTTGTTCTCCCCCTTCTTAACATCATTGGGCGACACAGAGGTCTCTTTTGTCTTTCAGTTACTAGTCACAGCCTCTTCATATCCTTCCACCTCCAATCCAACTCAAAAATGAGCTGAAAACCAAAATTATATATTTTTCCTGACCTATATTTCTTCATCTGATTTTTCTAGCATTTTGTGCTAGTAACTGTTTACTCACTCTAATCCTGTAGACAACTTCAGGCTCCAATCTAAATCAAAGCTGCCCTGCCAAATAAAACTGCCTTGAATTGCCCTTCTAATAATGTAATCTACAGTTCTTTCATTTTCTGGAGTGCTAATGGTAAAAGTACAGCACTAGTGAGCATCACAGACTGTACAATACATTATAAATAAAGGTACAGGCACTACAGTATTCAAGATAAAAGGTATTAAGGTTACTGTAGGGGTACTGTAAAATTTAGTGTTCTGTAGAATATGCTAGTAGTTTCTAAAACAGCAGTCAGATACTCACAAGGCACTAAAACAAAGCAAATTCAGGGAAGAAACTGTCAATAGCACAAGCCCTAGAAGCTTTCAAAGGATTCAGGTTTGATCTATTTGCCCTTATTCAGTAATGCTTTTTTTTCATGAGCCTTTCCACCGAAATCATGATGTGGAAAAAAAATATTGTGCAATGCAGAATAAGTCAGTAGCTGCAAACTCTTCAAAATGAGTTCTTGCCAAAACCATGACATTTGATATAGCTGGGCTAAATAATGCTTGCATGAACCTAAGACCTTCTTGGACCACAAGCTTTCTTGCATTTTTGGTTCTGGGTTCGTATGTTGCCTAATGCTGCAGTATCCTAGGGAATTTGGGTTCCCGAGCCACTGTAGGAAAATGAAATAGGGCAACATCATTAATATAAACAATAACATAGCCTTTAATGTCATGTGTCCTTTCCATTTTGTGACTTCTCATCAGCTTGTTCAACCTCAGCACCTTCATGTGTTCCATAAGCAGCCAAGGTATTTACACAGTATCTCAAACCATATGTATATTGCTTAGCCTCAAGAGCCAAAGAGCAAGCGGTTTTAGCCCCGCACAGCCATATAACTGAGGTGGGTGTATATGTAAAAATTTAAGGTGAGATGTTCACATTTTCTGCTGGATCTACCTGTTGTGTAAGTGCCTCTGTGCAGATGCAGGACTAAAGTTAATGAATGCAAGGTTAGGATTTCAGGTGTGGCTGAGGCCCTGCTGGTCCTGACTGGGAGGAAAAGATTGGCAAATCATTTTTCTTTATGTTTAAATGCATCCTCAGTGTAGCTTGAGCTCGATTTCTGTCCCGGCTATTACTAAACACATTTTCAAAACAGAAGCATTTTGGCTTTCCAGAGAATTCTTATTCAGGAAGCTGGCATGTAGATGGTTTATCTGATATAATACTGCCCAGGAAATTTTCTGATTATTCGATTAATTTTGTCTCCTACTGAGCCTGGACTGGTTAAGGACTGATTCAAGAATCACAAGGAAAACAGACATTTTAAATCTTCATATATATTAAAGAGGGACTGTATTGAAAAGCCAGCTGCAGGGCTTCACATGATGATGGTTTCTTTGTGATTGCTCAAGGTACCTTTAGACCTGCCATAGTTCCACATGTCAAACTCATCCTGAAGTTAAGGAGGACTCAGTATTTTTTTCCAGCAACATTACCTTTGAGTTTGATGTCGTGTTTTCTTCTCAAAATTTGTAACTAGTTGCTTCTTTTTGAGAAACCAGGAGGAAATAAGATTACACTGCAAAAGAAAGACCAAGATCAGCTTGGTCTTATCCAAGAGTGGTTATGCTTGTAGTTTGTCTGACATGACAGCCTCCAAATATCCACGTATTTAATCCCTGGAGTCTAAGTCTATGGTAGCTAATATTCCACAGCCAGAATCTTTGAATTTGTGTTCTGTATCAGTGTTGCAAACTGTCTTCTTTTTCTTTTCTTTTCTTTTCTTTTCCTTTTCTTTTCTTTTCTTTTCTTTTCTTTTTTCTTTTCTTTTCTTTTCTTTTCTTTTCTTTTCTTTTCTTTTCTCTTTTCTTTTCTTTTCTTTTCTTTTCTTTTCTTTTCTTTTCTTTTCTTTTTTCTTTTCTTTTCTTTTTTCTCTCTTCTCTTCTCTTCTCTTCTCTTCTCTTCTCTTCTCTTCTCTTCTCTTCTCTTCTCTTCTCTTCTCTTCTCTTTCCTTTCCTTTCCTTTCCTTTCCTTTCCTTTCCTTTCCTTTCCTTTCCTTTCCTTTCCTTTCCTTTCCTTTCCTTTCCTTTCCTTTCCTTTCCTTTCCTTTCCTCTTTTTTCTTTTCTTTTTTTTTCTTTTTTCTTTTTTTCTTTCCTTTTCTTTTCTTTTCTTTTCTTTTCTTTTCTTTTCTTTTCTTTTTTCTTTCTTTTCTTTTCTTTTCTTTTCTTTTCTTTTCTTTTCTTTTCTTTTCTTTTCTTTTCTTTTTCTTTTCTTTTCTTTTCTTTTTTCTCTTCTCTTTTCTTCTCTTCTCTTTTCCTTTCCTTTCCTTTCCTTTCCTTTCCTTTCCTTTCCTTTCCTTTCCTTTCCTTTCCTTTCCTTTCCTTTCCTTTCCTTTCCTTTCCTTTCCTTTCCTTTCCTTTCCTTTCCTTTCCTTTCCTTTCCTTTCCTTTCCTTTCCTTTCCTTTCCTTTCCTTTCCTTTCCTTTCCTTTCCTTTCCTTTCCTCTTTTTTCTTTTCTTTTTTTTTTTTTTTCATAAGGCCTTTGTGTTTTGAAATGGTTTGGATACTTTGATCTTGTCTATTTTTTAAATGACTTGTCAACAGTTTCCTGTGGAGATAGAAAGAGGCTGAGGGGAATCAGATTTTTAATGCTAGAATACCTCCTGCCTTCTCTGCTGGGTTAAAGTACAATAAGACATAAAAATTTAGAAGCAAATGTGGTGCTTGTTACCATGTCAAGAAAGATCTTGAGCTTATTTTGTTCAAGTCCTTAGTGCATGTAGACAGTCATTGTGGATGATAGCAAGTTTTGACTTAACCTCCAATGTAGGCATACATGTTCCATAGGTACAGCTTATCTGCAAAGGTCTAGGAAAATCACTTAATCTATACTCGCTCCCTGTGTTCACAGTTGTCATGATAAACCCTCCATAAATGCTAAATTCTCTTTCAAAAGTGAATCACAACTGGCAAAAGACAGGGAGGATTCTTGGAACAAGCATTTAAACTCTCAGGCTTTAATATTTTTTGTGGAAAAAAAAAATTTATTGAATACTCCCTATGTAAAGGAGCCCATCCAGTTCCATCTCTCTCTGGAGGTGTTCCTAGGTTCTGGGGATTGCAAACACCGTGACAGTAGCAGGGAAGTTTCATTCTCTTCAGTGAAGGGCAAAATCCTCCGCACTATGAGGAAAAACTAAACCACCTCCCACCACCCTACTCCTTCTGGTTACAGTTACATTTCTAAAAGTGGGACTGAAACATATTAAAAGTGACAAATTAAAAAGACGTTTAGAAACAGGTTTTGGTGTCTAGGAGGAAAGGGAAAAACTCTTCCCAGTACTCTGAGGCCAAAACAATAGTGCAGAGTGCTTCAGGAAAATACCAACATCGAAAATCTCATTACATGTGCTGCTTTTTGCAGCATAAAACAAAGTCCAGTTTGGAAAGGTTTTCCTTCCAGCCAGCATATTTTGTTATTTGTGTCTGATGCTGAGGTCCACAGTATTAGTTACAAGAACAAAGCACTATCTTTTTGAATTGTCATTGATGTGGGCTCATTGAATCTGGTTCTGCTTAAATAGCAACAATCACTGACCCTTGTGTGTCATTATTTAACTCAAAATTCGCTTTCAGTTACTGGAAATTTGCTGTTTGCTCTGCAGCGCTGTGCATTCACCCTGTCATGTTTCCTACATACTATTAAATCTTCAGGCCTATAGATGTATTATTCATATGCTCATTGCTTGCAAATACATAAAATCAGACATTGCTCAGATGGGCCCCAATCCTGCAAAAATCATGTTGATCTCAGCACCTAAGCAGTGTGACAAAGGTGAAGAGAGACCTTAGTCTTAAAATCGTACAGAGCTGCTTGTAGGACCATGGCTCCTATCATTAAGAGCTGAAATAGCAATGTATCTCAAGCTAATTTATTGCTTCTTTATTATTCCCTTTAAAAATGTAAGTTGATTTTGAAATAAAACATCCCTCTGAAATGGAAAGTTCAAACATTTAACTTAAAAAAGAAAAGTCTATGCCAATCATTTAATGCTTCCTCTTTTCCAATACTTTATTTCAATGAAACTATTAAAAGACCATGGTTGAATTTGGGTGTAGTTTTGTTCCTTCCAAGAATATAGAGTTGGTCAGTTTCTGCCTCTAAACTGAGGCAGAAACAAGGCTACAAGCCTACATGAAACCCAGTGGTTTATAATACATAAATAAGCACAAGAGAAGGTGTAAATAGACTGAGTGTGCAGGGCACAATACAGTGGGGTCCAGTGTTGCATGAAACCCCACAGGATATCCAGGTCATCCTTCTGAATGACCTGCTATGACACAGGGTCGTAGGTG
This sequence comes from Cygnus atratus, assembly GCF_013377495.2. Classification (NCBI taxonomy): domain Eukaryota; kingdom Metazoa; phylum Chordata; class Aves; order Anseriformes; family Anatidae; genus Cygnus; species Cygnus atratus. The sequence continues at coordinate 4,954,975 of NC_066364.1, forward strand.
GCCCTGGAGTAACAAGTCGGATGTAGACTTTTCAAGAAGCTTTAAACACCCATCAATTATGCCCAGAATATCTACATGACCTTATCCATATTAGGTAACTAACTCACAATCCTCAGCTTGCCAAGCAGGATCTGGCCGTGAAATGGGGACATCAGGTCACCATCTGGGAAGAGGCAGTGATATGTCATTTGTTGAAGGTGAAGGTTTCTATTAAGTTGTACTCTCTGACTGCTTGACACTATGGTTTCTTTCCACCCCATAAATCAGATACCACTGGTGGTTGGCTAAAAAATGTGCCAAGTGCCGGTAACAAGCAAGGAAGGTCACAGTGGGAGAAGAAAGTAGCTAAAATGAGTGTGAGTCTGTGTAAGGGGTGCCAGCTGAGATGAAATTATATTGGACTAAATAAATACAGAGAATTCTAAAGCATGGGACTTGATAGGTATGAGAATGTGGTAGTGCTCAAAGTTGGGGAGATATGGTGAGACTCCAGACCTATGATAACCTTCAAATCAGTAAAGGGGAAAAAGAAATAGACATTTATGTATATGCTGAAATTCAGTCTTAACAATGAAAAGAAAATTCTACCCCTTTATGCATGTCCTTGTAGTTTTCCAATAAACACTTTGCTAGGTGTTAGCTCAATGTGCTTTCCAGTGACCTATAGTAAGTAATGCTCCAGCTGAAACCACAAGGCTTAGACACTGATCAGATTAATAACCTGCAAGATGCAAGCTGGAGCCCTTTGAGTACAGACAGTCTGTCTAGAGGCATGTACCATTTGAACAATATGTGCCTGTGCATAAATACACCATCCACTTCTGTCTTGCCATGGGGCAATTGCCTGCCCATTGAGAACAGGAAAGTCTTTGCCACTCCAATTACCTCTTAGTAATGTAGTCACTACCATTGTGATAGACACTTGAACTAAGGCAATATTTATGATATGAATCTGTAGTTGCTGCTACAGAGGCTTTTGAGAAATAATCAATTACCATATTTGAATACCATACGGCATTGATTGAGATCTTTGCTGACACAAGCCCTGCTCTCGGAAGGCGTTCAGCACTGGTACTTCCCATTGCTTTTCGCACCTTTCAGGACAGGGCATATTGGTGTGAATAGACCAGGCAGAGTCTTCAGCTGATCTGGCCTTGAGAACAAATATGATGTTTTATCGCAGTAATAGCAGGATTTGGCATAAGCACCTTGACAGAATTATTTCAGAAAAGAACTGGGCCCAACATGCTTTGATAGACTTTATTGTAAGGAGAAGTATGTAATTGCTTATAAGAGATTTACTAAGTATCCTTTTACACAGATTTAGCTATTATCATTGCTTTATATTAATTGCTGATGATTCTCTTATTCGTGTTATTTTAGCTGAACTCGCTGATTGGAATACAAGGGCTCTATTTTGAGGCTTTTGAAACAAAATCCACAGTGGAGAAACAACAGTTCAGCCCTGAGCTTTTTCCCATTGGTGATAATAAACAATAGCTAATCCTTAGCAACACTAAAGGATGCTTTAGTTTGCAGATTGTCATATCCTTTAAATGTGTTCTCTGAGAAAAAGAGTGGGGGTTATTAACACAGTGTATCTCCTCCTAGTGGCAACACAAGGGAAATCACAAATTCACTGGATTGTACCACTGTGACAGAATGTCATTTCAATTGCCTTATTAACCATATGAAAAAATATATCACAACAGTGAGAAAACTTCTCAGTTATCTATATCTTACCCCTAAGGCTATTGTCATGAGCCAGTGGCATACTAAGGAAAGCGTACTAATTCAGTTGTCAGCTGCCTTGCCTATTAAACAGGGGGAAAAATACCAGCAACAAAATTGAAACAAGTAATAAGGGTAAGAGAAAGGTCTGGATACCCTTGTCCACTTGATTTCTTAAACAAATGCAATTACTTGTCCTGTTTTCCCTGTCGCATAACATTGTAGTGGTAGTACCGTGCTGTCTTCTAATTGAGTATTTACTCTGCTTAAAACGCTACATGGGTTGCACTTTAAAAACGTAAGTGCTGAAATATTATACTCCAAGTTCATGACCTGCATTGTAAACCATAAGAGGATGAGCAATGATCTGCTAAACCAGAACATGTTCAGGGGCTGGAAAAAGTAGGCTTACTGCCAGCAGGATTAAGGAAATCTATTAGTTTCTCTATGGATAGTCTGGGTTTGATTAACCATAGACAAGCTCTGCATAGAAAGAGATGAACCATCTCCAAGTGTTTGTTCCACAGATATCAGTGAGTTTTCTAAGACTATATAAATATAAAGACATGATTCTCTGTATCCTTGCTGTTTGCACAGCTATTTAAAGCAGTGGGCACTGAAGGCTGTATTCTGTTTCTTTAACTTAGTATCATTTGGGAGGACTCTGCTGCTTGATAAGCATGCAGATCTCCTATAAGCCTTATGTCAGGTTAACCAATCGTATGCATGTCTCAGGACATCTCAAATGCCACTGCATGCCAGTGAATAGCCAAATGAAACCTGCCATAAGAACTAAACATATGAACAAATTTGTTAATATTTGTGACTTATTTGTGTTTTAGCCAAACTTCAGAGAACTGTACTGAGGTCCACAGTGGTGGTGAAATGCATAAATCTCAAAAATCCTCTTTTCAGAAGACAGAACTTTTTCATCATGATATTGGTGGCTGATATTGGTTTCTGATGACATTTGAGTTAAGGTCAGTTCCAGAGTAAGGAAACAAGTGTGCAATGAAGCTGTGCAAACAAGAGTACTTATGACTATCAGAAATACCTTAGAATATCCCTTCTTGCCTTGAGTCATATCTCCAGCAGGGCTCAGGGATACTGTATTTCTCACAGCCCATATACTTAGGCAGTAGAATCTCATACTGTTTCCCCTGTATTATTTGAGGGCACTTTTCCAATCCCTATAGCGCATTCTACCATTTGTACTCCTGCAAAGTGGATTTGCAGTTCCACAGATTTGCTTTGTTCCAATCTAAAGGGGTGACTATATAAGTTAAAGGGAAACTGGCCCTTTTGAAGATAGAAAAATGGCCACTTCATATCTACAGGAATAGGGTGGAAATATTTCTAGTGTCATCTAGTGTCATCAGGTTTCTAATTTTGTTCCCAGTTACAGAAAGTGCAAAGGCATGAAAGTCAGAGCCAAGTAGTGTAATGGAGGATGTTCAAAAGGGGAGGAAGATGCTCCAGTGCAGGTTACTGAGTCTGTAACCTCTGGACCACTGGTTTAATTCGAGTTTAGCTACAAAAAGGAATTACAATGGTGGAAACATTACTTTCGGGTAACAGCAAAGGATGGGTAACATTACTTTTGGGTAACAGCAAAAGCTATTCTATTCAGCCATAACCACATTAGCACAGTCTTACTTTCAAATCATCCACTCTGCCCTTCACTCCCTATGGTACATCTGTATGGCTTCCAGATCCAGAGCTGCTGACAAGGGACCAAGACTCTTAGCAGACAGAGACAATAGGCATGAATTAAAACATTCTTACTGAACACACACACACCTGTAAACATGGTCAAAGACTGGAAGAAGTTGCCCAGAGAGTTTGTGGAGTCTCCGTTCTTGGAGATATTAAAAATCCATGTGGATGGAGTCCTGGATGACATACTCTGGCCCTTTCTGTGGGAAGTTGGACAAGACCTCCAGAGGTCCCTTCCTACCTTCACCATTCTGTGTTTCCATGAAGGAGCCACTGCTATTTTGGATACCTCTAGCAGAATCTCAGTTGTATGGCTCTTGTACCTTCTTCAGTACATGAGCATGTAATGGCTTCATTCTTGCAGAAGGGGTAGAAAATTAAAGCCTATGAGTTAATTCATAAAAGGAAAGATAATAATTCTTTTTTGCCTTTATATTCATTTAAGGAGCTGACATTCTAGCCTCACCTCAGCTCATCCCCATTCCCACAGAGATGATTTTTTCCCTGGGCTTGGGAAACTGGTACTATGGGAATAGTTAAAGCTGAATTTTCCTTGGGAAAGTACCTACCTTAATAACACTTAGCTGCTGCTACTGACTGTAGTAAACATAATGCTTAAGACAGAGTGACAGTGGTCTACCAGATAGAAAGCCATTGGACATGCCTTGAATCAGACAGCACTGGCTCCATTCCTAGCTCTGCCTAAAGCTTTCATACCTTGGACAATTTGTTAAGGTCTAGATCCACAAAGTGACTTTTCTGAAGTTAAACTGTAGTGGGGGCTAGGACCCCAAATCTCATACTGCTCTCCTTCAGTCCCTTACTCAGGACATCTGCACCTCAACAAGCAATTCCCCACACCCAGTTGAACCTTTGTCTTCTCTGGTTGCCAGATGTTTTGGGTCCACCAAACACCACAAAGTAGACACCATCTGCCATGACCAACTGACTTTCTCCGTACACACCTCAATGTGGGTTCCAAGGTAAGAGCAGAAATAACCTCTGCTTTGAATAGCCCCATGGGCAGAGAAAATGGCCTCACACTGTTCAGCCTGCCAATATTCATGTAGCCTTTAGCCTTTGCTGTGTTGTCATCCTTAATATAATCATAACAAATAAAAATATGGCACACATCCCATCCACTGGATTGAAGCTATTGCAAGGTAAGATAATTGGTATAGTCAGAGAGTAGAAAGCTAGGCTACATAGTTCTGTTAACACTATGCCAAAGTAATATTGGTATCATTCATAGTACTGATATGTGGTAGTACCAGCCTGAACAAACTCAAGGTCATGAAAATAAGTTTAAAATCTCTCCGCAGAACTATTTCACTGAAAAGTTGTTCTCAATATTCATGAGAAAAAATACTTATTTTGGTGAAAATACAGATCTAGTTCCTTTCAATAAATTAGTACCAGACAATGTAGAGTCAAAAGGTTTTTTTTTTTTTTTTTTTTTTTTTTTTTTTTTTTTTGTAGCAAGCCTTCAGCAATTTGTAATTAGATCTTTCATGCTGGGAGAAAAAAAAAAAAAAGAGAGAGAGAGAGAGAACGAGAGGGAGAGAGACACCCATATTTCTGCAAAATCATTAGTAGTTTTGGCAGCCAAAGGCTGGATCCTCAACTGGTGTAAATTGGAGGTAGCTGTACTGAAGGCACTAGGGTTATGCTGATTGACACCACAGATATCATTGCTACTGCCTGAAGGAGCCAAGTCTGAAGTAGCAGCAAAGCCTGATGAGCCTATATTAATTCAGACATTAGCATGTTTGAGGAGGAGATGTGAATAAAAGAAGAGATGTAAAGGGAGAGCAAAGCAGGGCGCAAATGTGTGGGGTCCTAAAGAAATCAGGCCTGTGGAAGAGCAGAAGGGAACAGAGAAGATGTGAAGTAAAGAACCAGAAAGTCTGATGGTCACAAAAGGCTGGCAGGGAGCTCTATGAAAGGCCAGGAGAGTTGGCAGGTTATTGAAAGGGGAAGTCTCAGCTGACAAACTGTTTGTAAGTTGATGATAGAGGTTTAATGAAGTATTGGGGAGAGAATAATTATAATACGACTTTAATTTTTGACAATGTAATGTTCTATTACCGGATTAAGTATTGGAATAAGCTATCAAAAAACAATGGCTAAATTATCCCCTTTATATATCTTGCTGCAGTATTTTGTCGTACTTCTGATTTACAGCCATAACATTGAGTCAAACAAAAATGTTCACTTGTTCCTCTATGAATTTCACAAATATAACTGGGGAGGAATATTACTGAGATGTTGAGATCTTTGGGCAAAGGATAGTGTTTGACTACATTGTACCTGGAGAATATTTTGGGTGGTGAAACACACATATTTACATACCAGAGTATGAAGAAGGGCCATTGGACTGGCCTGAGCACTGGAACTCAGTGATGTTGAATGAATGAATCGTGGTCCTAGGTCTAAATTCCCTCCACATTATTGCAGCAGTAAATGACGAAGGCTTGTATGCAGCCAGGTGTAGACGAAGTGCTCTAGTTTTTGTACAACAGCATCATGCCTGTCTAGATTTGGTTCTTCAGACCAAATGACCCACTTGGTACCATTCCCAGGAGTGTCAGCCTAATTTAAAACTCTAGCTCACATCTTTAGACCTATGCTTTCCTCCACACTGCCATGAAAAGCACAAGTGCTTTTCTTTCAAGGTGGAGAGGTACCTTCTTCAGTGAACTGCAGGATCCCAGGAATGCCAAAGCTATCCTCCAGCTGCTGCTTGATTTGGTGTTTTTTTACTTCAGTCATCTAAAAGAGAACTCTAAAAGTCCCTCCTCCCAGTAGTCATCTGAGCTGTCTTCCACAATTTGTGAAGACAGATACCTCTAGGGTGTTTCTTCATCTTCCTGTCTTGCCATCTCTCCTAGGATAAAAGAAATTCCCCTCTGGAGATGCCTCTCTTTGTAAAGCTAAGCGAACCGGACCCTTATAACTCAAAGTGATGCGTCATGGTTTGCTCAGCTCCAGAAAGAAGATTTGCAGAACTTATGGGCTGATGGAAGCACCTAAGACAGGAATTCAGTGCCTGTGAATACTGAACATGCCAACATGGACTTGCAGGATAGGAGGAAGGAAGAAGTGGAAAGGAGAAGGGTAATAAGGAAGCCCCTCCTGTAGCTGACTGGGAGAGATCAGATTCTACCAAACTCAATTTGGAGCAAAGGAAGGCCAATGTAGGGAGACAGAGAAAACCATCCTCCTGCGTTAGTTGCCTGTACTTGTGGCCTAAAATTAAGTGTTAATGACAAAATGTTAATTCCTTCTTCCTCATTTCTGGATTTGAAAGGCTGATGTAGGTTTGTGGAACTGATGTTCTTTTCATTCAGTTTGTCTTAATTTCATCTATCTGCATCTCTATCTTTCTGCTAAAATCTATACTTTTTCTTTGGGGGGGAGGGAAAGAAATGGAGAGGAGGAGGGAATTTGGGGAGGAAAAAAAAAAAAGCTAAGCATCACACATACCTTTTATTTTCCAGCCTACACGCGCCTATCTTGGAATAACAGGCTTCCACTTTGAACTCTTCCCGTTTATAAGCTATAATCTGTGTTCTCTGAACATCCTCCTGAATTTGCTCAATGCAAAATATTTCTGCATATCAAGCTATCAGTCCATCTGTCCATCTGGCTCACTAATCTTTTTCCCAGCTTATTTTTTGGGTTCCTTTTGCTATCATATCTGTGCATCATCCTTGGTGAAAATTTTCTGCCTGTGGGTTAAATTGCCTGGAATACTTGGGTGAACAAAAAAAAAGGGCTGAGTACAAATGGAAGAGGGTTAGCTTCCAAATATCAAGTGAATATCTGTGGGAAAATGCTGCTGTTATGACCATCTGTGTATTGACATATGTTTGCTATAGAGGGCTGAATCTGACATTCAGAGCTTCAGTGGGAATCCTCAGTGCCTAAAGAATGCGGGGCTCAGCCTCTATGCTTTGCTAGGGTTTGGGTAAACATTATTACTGAATTATATATGGTGATGACCTAGAGTAGTGCACAGATTGGACAGAAGCTCCAAAGGACATCAAGTAAGTTACATCTGAAGCAATCGATGATTCCTTTAAAAAATGGGAGGGATAAAAATAAAAAAAAAAACAGGCCAATCAACGAAAAAAAGAATGATTTTGCCATAATACCAATAATAAAAAATAATAATAATAAAAAAAAAAATTGACAGTCTAAATCAGAAGGGTGGAAAGTCTCATTTTGTCCATGAAAGCAGATTATATCTTGCTTCAGAACATTACAAAGCACTGAAATTCAGAGTCAACACTTTCTTTTGATTGAGCAACTACTTTAAATCAACTTGGCATGTAATCCTAAACAGAATTTATGGTTTTGAAAGGGGCAAGAAGGCTAAGGTTTTTGTTTTAATGAGTCTGGGGAGAGTCATGGACTAAGTAGCTGCTTCTTTGAAAGACTGTATGTCACCATTTAAAAGAAAAAGTCATTTTTTCTTTGTCTAATTACTGTTTTATTCTGCACTGTGGCATGAAATTTTGCAAGTGATTGTGCCAGAATTAATGTCTTTCTTACAGCCAAATTTTACACTAACAGTTATAACAAAGAGAAAAGATTGTCTTGGATACAAGAAGCAACAAGAATGCTTCCTTTCATGGAAATATGTGAAGTTACAAAGATAAGTGGAAATACACATTGAAACTGTACATTAGTGAACCAGATAGTCAATGGTATATATTAAGTAGTTTCCTTTGCATCCAAATTTTTGCACTGAGTACCTACAGTTTGTAGAGGCATTAAGCATTTCCAATTTGGGGGGTGTTGGCCCTCAATTAGCACTAACGTAATTGGCTACATTAGGTACAAGGCCATGGTGAAACAGCTTTCAGAGCAGACATATGAGAAAAAAAATGCATGTGTGGAAAAGTCATCAAAGCATCCATTCCCCGACCTCAGATGAAGATATGCTTAGGACACTTCAGTATCTTCTAATATCCAATTTCCATGGAAGATTGCAAGCACCTGAATCTGCATTGCTGGTTTTGCACTCCCACCCTCCCTCCCCAACTAATTTCATTTATCTGTGACTGGGGGTGTGTATGTATTTTTTCTGTAAAAAGCCATATTTAGATCACCCTTCCTTTTCTCCTTCTTATGTACACATTTCATTTAGACATGATGTCACATATCAGAGCACCAAAGTTCAGTTCTGCACATGTTCTTCCTATCAGGCAGTTCTGGGTAGAATCTAAAGGTCCCCAGTGTCACTGTTCCAGTTCAGACACAAGTGAGTCTAAAAGCATTAATGAACTGGTAATCCAACAAAAAAGAAAACATTAAAAAAAGAAAACATTAAAGAGAGAAGAAATAGATTTTGAAATAGATTTTTTTTTCAGTATGTATTTTTAAGCATTTGTGTTGAAATGGTGATTGAAATAGTGATAAAGCTATTCCTAATGGTGGGGTTTAGTTTAAAATATTTATAGAAGTGAAAACATTTTTGATCACAACTTGCAGTAAATACCACTGTCTAACAAAGCTTTCCATTGAATATTTAGGGAGAAAATTATTAATGGGAAGGAGTTGAAAAGCAGGAGAGAGAAAAATTTTCTTTACAAAAAAAAAAAAAGTTAAAGAAAAAGTAAAAAAAAATCCATTCACATTCCAGCTAGAGGCTCTCCAGAGAGGCTAGCATTTTTCAGGTTTGTTCCATCTGCCCTAATGATCTGCTTGGCCTAGCCACCTCCAGGGTTTCTGACAGGACTCAAGTGACAGTTTTTGACCTTAAATTTCTCCACCAGAATAGTTTTTAGGGAATTCAGTTAAGAATGTAAGAAGTACTTCATGTTTCCTAACATGATTTACAAATGGGCTAGTTAAAGAAATCTCTCTGAGTTTTTAAATGCCTTTCTTAAGTCAGAGCATCTTCCACCAGTAAAGAGAGGGGCCATTAATCTTTGCTTTTCATCTGGGATTCTGGAAGATGAGATTGTGTTTTTGAAAACTTGCCAAAAAGCTGTCTTCATAGGAATTATGAAGAGAGAAACTTGTTTGGGTCAGGATTTGGTGGACACATACTCTTACTTGTCATGTATCATGTTCATGAAAATGTTAAGTCCAGACTCCTCTTTGGGTACCACAATTGTACCAATGATATTTTTTCAATACTTTTTTTCCCCCCTCAGATTTGCATGTAAAAGGAGAAAGAATAACTGTTTTTGCTGGTCTAGGCAATTTACTGTGCCAGAAGCTAACGAGATATGAATAAGGCCAGAAATGCACATCTTTTCACTTCTTTAAACTTTTTGTCTTTTAGCTGCTTCTGATTTTTCCTCAGATATCAGCACATCTTCACTGTGCTGTCAAAGTCTGTGTGTGATCACATGGCTAACAAACAGCAAAAAATCCCTCATTTCATCCTTTCTTTTTTTTCCCTTCCAATCTAAATGGATGGCTCTGGGTGAGAAACAGAACTGTCTGTTTTCATGGTATTAATAAAACCTTTTCTCCCTGTCCTCCCTGTAATGACATATCAAAAAGAAAAAAAAAAAAAAAAACACCACAAAACAAACAAAGAGCAACCAACTCCTCAGAGCTGGTAACTACTCATTAGCAGTTTTTTCTCTTTTTTCTTTCTTTTTTTTCCTTTTTCTTTCTCTCTTCTTTCTTCTTCTTTTTTTCCTTTTTCCTCCTATTTTGTTTTCCTTTCTTTCTCTCTTCTCTTTTTTACTTCCTCTCTTTTTTTCTTTAATATAAGGAAAGATTCAGAATTCTGTTCAAAAACTAGACCTATAAACTACTTCAAAATAAGAAAATAAAAACCTATACTTGTAGAAAAATTTTAATAGCATTTTTATTTTAAAATAGTCTATACAAAAACAAATTCAAAGCCTTACTATCCACCCCCTCCCCAAAAAAAAAACTTCAAGAAATTCTGCACTTACTATTTGAAGTGTAAGTCCATAAAACAACCTCAAGTATTTGGATGCCCATACTCATACCAAACTCTGATAAGTCCACGGATGGACATCTATTCATTTTATTATTTTTAACTTAAACTTATATATAAAATCTATGAGACTTCAAAGTAATTTTAGGATCAAAATAACAAAGATGAATTTCTTCCTCAACACCCAAAACAAATCCTGACAGTAATTCTAATATCTCCTTAGAACACACTGTGAATAAGACCCATGATTTCTCCTGTTCTTCCAGTCAGATAAAATTGCATCTCACTCCTTTGCAATATTGCTCTGGTTTTTGCAGTATAATTAATACTCTGAGGAAATGCACACTGTGAGAATCTCTTCTGGAAACTGACCTGGCAGATGACCTCCATGTCAGATGTGGACCAATAAAATAGCTGCTTAACTGATAACTAAAGCTGATAGAATAAGTAAGTCTGACATAATATTGCTCACAATCGCCAGGGAAGACTCCAGATTGGGCCACTAGGTAGTTTAGACCCTTAGTTCTACCACTGATGCCTCTTTGGATCCTCATGACCACTGTGTCAGACCATCACAGTGCATCACTGGGAAGCTACAGCTGGCCTCCATGTAACTCTGGTTCAGTCCAAGGTGCTCACATCCTGGAAAAAATCATTCCCCACTGTGGGGATCCAACTGTTCATAGACTAGAAGAAATGCAGAGCTGGAAGGAACCCTGGGGGACGGTTCAGCCCACTTCACCGGGCTGGGGAAGGGTGGAAAATTTTTCTGGATTTTGGCTGTTTTTGCTCTCATCACAACTAGTGTCAGCAGGACGCAGCAATTTCTTTAAATGGAATTAAAACCTGAATCTTCATTATGATTCCTGTAGTGTAAACTCAGACCAGAAGTTTTGCTTATCCTATTGGTACCCATAGTTACCATTCACAGTTTATGATAACTGTAAACGGTGGGTATTAAAGTGGATTAAAATAAATACTCAGAGCACGCAGAGCCCCCTTAGAATCATGACCTGATAATACTGATTGTTCTGTAGTTGACTAAACACAGATTGAACTGCTAGCTGTTCCACACTTATATTGGCTCATTTCTATCCAGATACACTAATCTTGAAAAAAGCTGCCCACACCCTAAACTTTATACCATGCAATTTTGTCTTTGATTTCACTGGAATTAGTACATAAGGAAAGGGGAAAGTACAAGTTAAGTCTTTCTATGATCTCACATGTATTATTATGATCAGGCTTGAATCCTCACCTCTCTGTGTCAGATGGTGGAACCCGATCCTGGTGGAACTGTCAGCAACTCATTCCTTCATGTCTTATTCAAGAACCACTGGAAATTTTGTGGGGAAGATCAAATCTGTACTAAACATAAGGCTAGCATTTCCACTTGCTTTTTAATGAAAACTCAAATAAACCATCCGATACCTTTTCGCTTGGAGCCGTCCTGGGCAACGAAAATAATGTCATGAAACCTCTGAAGAATGGTGACAGCTCTCTGAGGTTCTGCATTGCCTTCAAAGCATGGCTGGGATCTCTGGTGGCTCGAAGTAGCCGTGGCTTACGGAGCTGGTAGGTTTTCGTTGTAACAACATTGCCACCTAGTGCTCCCGTGGTACAGTTCAGACAGAGCCTGAGAAATTAGGTGTTTTAGCAATCGAAACAAGAACATAACAAGTTTGTAAAACAGGTTTTTTTTTGTTTTGTTTTTTAGTATCTTAGAGGAGTGGACAGGCTGCAAGAGATGCAGTGGCTTTTTGTTCTTTCTGGGTGATCCACTTCGGTCAAAGTACTACTACAAGGTGAAACACTGACATTGCAATCACTGCACGCATCTAAAAGGAAAAGACAAGTGGGATTCACATTAAAATCTGACTGCTCTAAGCTAGGAATAAAGCATGAATTGATCTTCTTAGGCTGTTTCTGTTGCACAAAGAGTTAGGCAGCACAAACAGGCAATAATACATCCCACCTACCAAAGAATGTCTTTATTAATAAGGTTTTTTTTCCTTTATTTTACCAAAGAATGTCTTTATTAATAAGTTTTTTATTATAATAAGCATAATAACAAATATATTAATGAACATCCTCTCTGTGTGTTTATTTTCTCGGCTCACTATCTATAGAGCCATATGGAATCAGAATGGATGCCTTACTTAATGGTGGGTAATTCGAGGCCAAGCTCTGTGTAATTCTATGGCAAAATTAGGTAATGAGCCAGGATCTTCATAAACCCTGCATTTTAGTCATGTTGTCATCTCTCTTGTACAACTAACTCTTAGTGACCGTGAGGGAATATGCCACTTCCGAAATAATTCAAAGCTTGTTCACTTGCTTTCACAATGATAAATAAGGTGTAGTTTGACACTACATTTTGAGGAATTTGCTGTTTTGGACATTTTAAATTCAATCCCAGTGGCTGGATTATTACAAAGAGAGAAAGAATACATGCAAAGTACAGGTGGGATTTTATTCACAGAAGAGAACAGTCTAAGAACATGTATTCTACACTGTCTTGGGGAGAAGGATCAAAGTTTTGCTCACCATAACTATCTTGATTTATGTTTTGTGATGTGAATTACCTGCTCTTTCTGTATTTTTCCAGATATGCTGCAGGAGGGAGGTTTCTGGCAAGATAGCTGTACAGATGAGATTAAATTGATCTGGATGCAGATTGTATTCTTGCACTGTTCCTACCCAACATGGTTTTGGAAGTCATGTAGGTAACCTGTACATTTTCATATGAGATCTAATTTCAAGCAACATCATGGTAGTGTTTATCTATCTTTAGGGGCTTAGACCTAAGACAGTACTTCTGGCTTCAGCATGCATCTTATAACTCTGCCAAAGGCTCTGGGAGTACATAGGTTTCTGGTACTGAAGTTTATGTCATCACATCTTTTCTACCGTTATTGTCTCTCTGGTACTAGTCTGGGGACTGTAGGGCTACACCACCAGAACTGGTTAACACCACTAAAAGACAAAACATTTTTGTCAGAGAACACCATACAATGCAATTACATGGCGTCCAGGCCTAGCATGTCACCACATGGTGCCATAGGGACACACCACTTTACTGTAGGACCTGGAATACAAAGAAAGGAAAATGCATGTCCTGAAAGACAGAGAAGAAATGGCAAAGAAGGCAAAAAGAATTAGTTGTTGATGCCACTAGAATCAGCAGACCATCAAGGTCAAGGTGCATTCGTGTGTAGTTTCTTAATACACTTAGAATAAGAAAACAAAGGACAGATAAAAGAAGGAACAAATTACACACAGAGAAGGAGATGGAAGGACCGACCATGAGTAAATGAGCAAATTACCTAATGACTCACCAAGGCATGTGAAGATGAAGAAAGAATTTATCACCACTGACCATTCCTAAAAAGTACAAACTGCGTATCAGAAAACAGTTTATGGATACCAGTCAGGAAAAATACAGGTGACATGATGAGGGCCTGATAAACAGAATCATTTGTCCTCTTATGTTATACATAAATAAATTTTGGCAGCTTACCTGGATATATGTGTCTTGGTGCTTGTGAATGGGAGAAGGAGTCTCCCTGAAGTCTCCCTTTAGGTGATAAATAAATCCACATAAAAAAAAAAAAAAAAAAAAAAAAAGTGAAATATAATTGCCTTCCCATTATGTATGTTTTCACTTAACTCATTATTCTGATAATTACAACACCATCATGGATATCTCACTAGGACTGGTTATCTTTACTGCTACCATTTACTTTAGTAAAAATACACACAAAAGTACACATTACTTGCTTCTCTGAGTTAAGATATGTCAGTACAGCGATACAAAATGCAAGCAGTTACTACTTTGGGTGGATGTCTCTTCTAAAAGATGTTCCACTGAAACCTCTAGGCAACTTGCATTTGGATGAATCCAAATGCAGCTGCAGCTGTCAGTACAAGACTTCAGGATTACTCTATCAGCAGTGACCAAGTTACAGGGGAACTATTCAGATATGAACTGCCTGGCTCAATAACCCAGAGAGGCAAAAGTCCTGATATTTGTGATAGTTTACAGTAATATGCTGAGTATCCTACAGCTGTATCTGGAAAAGTAAAGGGTTTAGCAAATCAGCAAATTTTCCTTGTGGGCCGTCTTGTTCTTGAACTGGAGAAGTATTCCTTTGTGTCCTAGCTGTCATTTTATGCTTGACAGATTTTGGAATGGGATGTAACAAGGTGTCCAAAACCATCGGAGACAGATTTTCCTCCCATACTAAAATATACAGTAGTAGCTTGGTCTCTTTAGCAAGTATCATGTGCCTTGTAAAACCTCTAAGTGGGCAGCTGGGAGCTCCTGGCTCTACACGACTTACTAGGTATCTGCAGAAGGAGACAACAGCCTTTGCTCCTTTTAATTGCTTTACAAAGTGTTTTCCCTTTCTTTAATAGATGTAACTGCACAGAGACTAACCCCCAGAAAATTTGACTTGATTGGATATACACATGATGCTTTAAAATTTATTGTTGCAGGCATGATTCTTATCTGATTTCAGTTCTCGTCATATGGAGCCTTCCATAATCTCCACTTGTGCAAAGAACAAGTAAACAAAGCTTTCAGCTTTTCAGGTCAACACTTGAAAACCTATGTTTAAAATGAAACAGGAGTTTACAGGTACATTGCACTCATTCTTGCAATCAAGCAGTACAGAGCAGGACCCAACCTCCTCTTGACTGATCTTTGAATTTTAGATATGAGTGGTAAGTAATACAAGCAAATATATTCAGGTGAGATTCATCACTGCTAATTTAAGGAGCCTATTTCTGAGACAAACTCTCTTTAAACAGGAAGAAATATGCTGTTAAGGACCACACATTTTCTTACCTCTTTTAGGAAAGAGAATTCACTCTTGTTTGTGATGATTTTTCTGAGATGGTTTTGAATGGAGTTGAAAAGCTCTAGCCTAAGTTTAGATGTCTACAATGCAGACATGATGGCAGTGTAGCCACATAAATCCCACTCAGTGTAGGTACTGCTGCAAGTTCCTTCCTGCAACATAAGGTAAGGAAGAGCTCACCTAAAGCTCCATTTCTCTGTGTCATCCTGTGACACAAAAGCTTTTTTTTTTTTCTGACCACAGCATTGTGACTACAAATTCTTTGTCATCATTATGATTACCCATTAACATCAGACACCTCAGAACTGGTGGTGCAAAGCCATTTAGAGGAAAGTTGTCAGACACAATGACATCAACTATGGACAGCTTGGTCCTATTTGCACAGAAGCCCTCAAGCAGAGGCGACAGTCAAGGTTGCTACACCTCTCACTTAGCAGATTGATTAAAGTAAGATTAGGAAATTTTTTTTACAACACCTCTCTTCTTAACTCTCATGGATTTTGTTGAATTCAAGCATGATAGCACTACCATGAGTCTCATCAGGTGTCTGTGCACATCTACAGGCACTTAGGTAAGTGAGAACATCTGGATGGTGATTCTGGAGATTCCCAGTGGAGAGGAAGATCACACCTGAATTAAAGTGCTGCAGTTAAAGTTAACGTGGAAGGGCTGGAATACCATGTATATGTAGATCTTGCCTAACCAAGAAAGAAAAGATGAAAATCTTAACTTAGTGAAATTAAAATGCTTAAGGCACTAATTCTTAAACTTCAAAATGCCATGCTTCTAATAAATTCACAGGGAATATTTTCATGTAGACACAAGTTTGCAAAAATGTCCTGATTATTAACAAGCTCAGCTTACATCATGCTAAAGGTAGAAGCAAATTTCAAGCTGTCAAGTCCTTCACTCAGACTAATTTATTTATCACTGTTCCCAAACAAATACATTTTCTGACTGTCATCTGTAATGTCTCGTGCAGAAATATGGTCTCCAGATTACAGCAGATATCAAACCAGAGATGATTTAGTTTTGAGAACTTTTAACCAATGTTAAATCCTGACCAGTTCCTGAAGTCAAACAAGAAAATCAGGTCCTACCTGAAAATCTGCATCCCTGCTATACCTATCAAAAACTAATCTGTTGCTATACATCAATTAGGGTGTACAGTATAGCTAATATGCCACACAATACGAGGTGTACTTGTCCACAGGGAAGAAAAGAAACAGAACTCATTGAAATAAATTTAAAATTGACTTTTTTTTCCCCCCGAAACTGGTAAACGGTAGGGTTCCTCCAAGATCCTTAATTCCCAAATTAAGAAATACAACAGACTGTCATTATGCAAACTTGCCTAAATTCAAGTCCAAGTGATTTACTGACTAAACTAAGTAAAGTAAATCTTGGCTTTGAGTACAAACAACAGATTTTTTCAATTTGATTGTGAATTAAAAAAAAAAAAAAGTCAACTGGAGTCAATAAGGAAGAAAGAAATTGTATGGGATTTTTTTCCTTCCTGTTTTGAAATCTTATTTGGGAGGTTAAGACTGGGAAGACAAAATCTTGCATTTTGAAATGCAGAGTGAAACTTTCTGATATTTAAGACCAGAAAAGAATAATACCAGATCAGATCAATATTTTGTCTTCAGTAGGAGCCAAAAAATGAATGTCTATGGAAAAGCATAAACCAATATTTCTTCAGAATGCTCTCCCAGCCTGCAAAAACTTACAGCTCAGGGATTTCCTGAGTCCCAGGTATCTCTCTGTATCTAATGGTTCTCAATGAACTTTGAAAATGCCTCAAAGAGCTGTCTGGAACATAGCTAAAGCTAAGCATTACCTATGGCCCCCATTGCTTTCCTGTGTATGGTAGAATCCTCTTGCACAGAAAACCCTGCTGGGAGGTGAACATTGATTTGGCATCACAGCAGGTAAAGAACAAAATTCTTGGCACAATCATAGCTGCTGTTGTTGGATGGGCAAAAGAAGTTTTTTGTTTGTTTGTTTGTTTGTTTTTTTAAGAGGCACTCTGACATTATTTTATAGGCAATGGTGCCAAAAGCGGGAATACAGCCTCCAATCTCCCCATGTATTTCCTGTGGCTTTGCCTAACATCTGTGATTTGCTTTCAGATGGCTTGCTGTTTTTATTGTGGTTACAACGTGGGTCATATATTCTCTCTGAACCTAACTAGGAAAAATTATCTTATTTCCATAACAAGGACATGCATAGATGTGCTTCATGGCTCAAATTTGGTAAACAAGGACATGCAAAGTGATGGAAATTACTTACTAATAAATTTAATTGTTGTTTTCCACTAGAAGGCAGATATGGGACCTGAAGCATGCTATTTCACTTGCAGTAGACAGACAAGACAAAGCTCAGGAAATTAGACTGCTCTGTCATAAAAGTCATTGAAAGGAATAAATTTGCCTGTATATTTCTTTTTTGCTATTATTTTTTCTTCTGTATAGTGTTATGAACATTTATAGATACTCTTTTAATAGTGCACTGGCTGCATGAATATACCTGATAGATCAAAGAGAGCTCAAAATAGAACTAATAACCATTTAAAAAAATACATATATGTATAAATTCTTCCTCCATGGGAGCTTTCTCAACAGTATTTCCACACACATTTTTGTAAGCTGGTTGTAGTTTTTAAGCTACTGATGGGGAGCCATGTGATTTGAACACAATAGTGTGAACTTCAGGAGATTTTTTCGTTATCTTGCTATGCAATCTCCAACTATAAATCTCTGCTCTTTTGCACAGTTAGAAACCGAAGTCTTTGCAGAACAAGTTGTATCTCAGGACTGTTATAAAGAATACATATCAGGCCACATGGATACACACACACTCTAAGAATGTCTTAAATTTTTTTTTTAAATCAACAGTAAATACTGGATTTGTTTTCTTTTTATTTTCTGACCCCTGAGGTGTGTTTATAGTATTTCCAAGTTTTTCCCCTGATATCACAAAGTCTAAAATTTGCACAGTTTTTATTAAAAAAAAAATCTGCAAACACAAAATCTACTACATGCATTAAAGTATTTGGATAACTTAGACATCAAAATTCAATCAAGTATTGAGTCTTTCCGAATTTAAACATTTATGCAATAATGTTTCTAAATGTGCATATTAACACAGTTATGTACTTATATGTATGCCTTTTCCATTATATATGAGGGGAAACATTTTGCGTCTCTTCTGAAAGCTAAATTGTCTCACCAATCTGCCATCAGATGTCAGTGAATAGATTAAGGCAAGAATATGAGAAATGAGAGCTGAGCTACGTCCACAAGCACAGTAGAGAAGCTGCTAAGAGTGTCAGCGTTGATCCTCATCTATGCTGAAGAGCAAGGGAGTCCTCAGAAAGAAATTAGCTTCGTGGTTCACAGACCTCCACAAGGCAGACATGAATTTCATTCAGAATGTACTAATTAGGGTCTGTTGAACACTCTGGATAAATTGATTGAGACACGAATTCAGGATTTGCAGGTTTTAGGAATGCTGAACAATCTCTTTCTTTGGCCTGTTTCTAAAAAGAAATCCTTCTGTCTCCTAGGACCCAGAAGGCTCCTAATTAAATGTCCACTTTGAATAGATGCAGACTTTAGTGGTGCTACCTTACAACTGCACGCCGATGCAGGAGGTACAGCAGAGCAAACTCCCACCTGGCAATGGATCATCTCTCTGGCAGGCACAGGCAGTAAACAGGTTTCAGAACAGCCACATGACTTAGCCCCACTCTGACTAAAACCATCAGCAAGAAACTCTGTCATGTGAATTTACACCAAACATATTTCTTGGGTCAGGCATGAAATCAAAATTCCTTTAAGAAAGCTGAGACCAAAAACACTCACTGTCTGAAAAAAAAAAAGTCTCCAAAGGCCTTACCTCACGCACAGTACAGTCACAAACATCTGCTTCCGTTTCAGTTTTTCCTTCTGTTAAAAACTAGAGAGTATTTCCAGGTCTCTGGAGCAGCTGTGCCTTTTAAGTCAGATACATACCAATACGATATACACTGTTGGCCTGTGGATGGGAAAATGCTCTATTTCTGAGAACAGACAATTTTTATTTCTTCTCTTAGACAGCTGCTAGGTAGGACAAAAAATTCTACTACCAGATTTTTCATACAGTATTTTGAATACTGAGTTAGAAATTAGCAAGTGCATGTGGCATATTTCAGGAGATTCTTGTCAATAACAAATGTGACATGCAAATTCAACTAAAGCCCACAGTTTAATCCTCATTAAGAGGCTCATTGGTGTCCACTTTATCAGGATAATGAGATAGAAAACATGAGTCCTTAGGGGTACCCTAATTAGGAGTTCTGGCAGGTCTGTTTAAATGAGTATATGATGACTGATTCAAGGGGCTTGTTATCATTACATTTTGTTGCTGATATGCATTTGCAAATATATCTTGTGCTTCTAAGCTTTAAATACATTCAGGGGTCTAGTCCAAGCAGCTCTCCTGATTTTTCAAATTCTTCCTCCATGTTCCTACAGACCTTCGGTCCCTCTGCCTCTTCAGAAGACATTAGGAGATGGGCTTTACTCGCTGAACTCCTTAAGAAATATCCAAGTGTCAAAGATTAATATGGAAAGTGGTGAATCTTACAAATCTGATGAAGGCTAATCTTAAGATAAAAGCATAAGAGCAAAAATCCTGGTCAGGACACACACACTGTTCAAACTGGGGTAAATTGTTTAATATTTCTGTGACTCTGATCCATGCCTGTAAAATGGGAGGGAGGAGGGAACAACTTGGATTGTTTGTGCTCTCTCTCTTCTCATTATTATTACATATTTTATGCTTTGTCAGACAAAAAAAATAATCATTTGATTGTGTGTACATAGACTATACAAGATTTCTGATGCTGATTGTGTATATTAGCTGCTCTTGCAAGTTAAGCATATCCTCATCATATCACATTCATGTTGGACTGCAGCACACTTCTTCTCCGCTTTCTTCACAGCTTAAGTGCTGCTTGGCTATCAAATAATACTTGGCTGCTAATTCAGCCAATGTAAATGCTATTTTATGGACAGGCAATTTTCCAGAAGCTGAATGACTCTGCACTGCTCTGACCCCAGAAGCCAGGAAGGATTTTAAACACATTAGTGCCACCAGTGGCTCAAGAATGCCCCGGGCTGTCAGCTGGTGGGACCTGGTGCAAATGCTGGAGAGATACCTGCCTGTACCAGCCATGTTCTTGTTCTCTTTCTCATGGCTCTTCTACTGGCCAACAGTCAGAGACAGGCTTCCAGACTATACGGACATTTGACATGCCTTCAGTAGCAATATAACAAATCTATCCATTTACAAATATACTCTAAATTTAATAATTTATTACTATATCAGTAATAAAGCAAGTCCGTGATACTTCTTTAATCCAAGACAATGGAATTCACATTTACACAGATCAGCTTTCTCTTCTTCTATGACCGCACATGGATTTCCTATCAGGCATGATTCCAATGTGCAAATCCCCAGAGGCTACCTGGTTGCTGCTGTTTGGCCTGGGCCAAAACAGAGCTGTAAGTCCGGGTACTCTTCTAGCATGCAACAGTCCAGTTGAATGTATGACAATGTTTGAACCTTGCTGTGCTTTAGAAGGACAGCTGCTACTAAATACAGGCACTTCCTTTATGGCAGAATGTAAGTTCTTAATACTGTCAAAGAGAGGTGTGCAAACTCCCAAAACATTTTGCCTGCAGGTACTTTTGCTATTGATGCCACTTCTGTCAGTTGTTTAGGATCCACAAGGCTGGCACACCTAGAATTGTGGAAAAGTAGGTCCCACAGGGATGCCCTGATAGACAGCTTTGACTTGTCCAAAAAGTACAGCAGTCCTATTCCATTCAAAAGCAGACAAGAGCAATGTTGGTATAGGTTCATTTTTAAATGTCACCTAGAGGTTGGACAGCTCCTGCAGGAAAGTTGAAATCCAGGTCCTGCACTCCCCTTAGCAAGGAGAAAGAGTGAAATTAACAGATCTTCCAGCCACAGGCTAGAAAGAGAAAATCTCCCTCTGCCTCTTGTCAATGCTAGACTTCTGTGTACAAAAGCTGCCACCCAAGGGCTCAGTTTTACGTAATGGAAATCTTGAAAAAGTTTCTAGCAGTGAATTCCAGTTTCATAGAGATACTTAACTATATATATATATATATATATATATATATATATATAAATTAATTCAGTCCTGGGATAAGCAGGACACATTGGTCTTGTTGGCATTTCAGGTTCATTGACTAAAATCCTTTGGCTCAAAAAATCCTGTGAAAGGTACCTTACTTCTGTTGTTCTCCAGACAAGAAACGTGGGCTCTCAGTTCTGGTTGGGCAATAACTACTGCACTGCTGGGAATAACAGAATTTAGGTTCCTTTCTGTCTGAAAGTGTTTAGGTTTATTTTCTGGCTGTAACTGTTTAAGGAGACAGTCCTAAATGTACAAATCCACAAAGCAGTCCCTGGGACAAGGCAATCTTAAGTACACAAATTCACTAAGCAGTTCCTGAAATGAGACCAGTGCATATGAAAGCATCTGAAGGGACATCTTATTTTCTTATTTGTTTTTCCAGAAATACGAAAGTCTGAGATACCAATCAAAGACAACAATGTTGTACCATTTTTCTGGCAATACTCCAATTTGATGATTACTATTCCACCTACATATATTCTCTGCAATTTCAATAGCAAAAGAGTGTACATGTATCCCCCTTGAATTCAAAGGGCATGGCTCAGTCCTGTTGCATATTTGCCACATTTCTCTCTAAAATAAAGTGACTTTTATCCTACCAGGCAGAGCAGAGGAATATGTAATAGGATTCTTACCTCTGTAATTCCACACACAACAAAACTACTATGTTGTGATATGCCACCTTTAAAAGAGATCTTTGGTACAGAGATGATTTGAGATCACAAGAAGGCCTTATCTCTTCTGGATATTTATAATAGCTTAATCATACCAAGTAGAGATGTAATTTTTAGAGCATTACCCTATTACTATGATGCCTAAAATGGATCTTGGTAAAATTCCATAAAGATGACCTATAATTGTATAGTTTTTGTTGTTGTTGTTTGATTTGGTTTGGCTTTTTACTGATCATCCTGAACAATATATATGTATATACACACTATTTTTTTCTACTCATCATCCTGAGTGATATATGTATACACATACACATATATAATATTTCTAGTACTAATTTCTCTAATTTTTAATTCCAGGCAGAAGATCACAAGCTTTTCTCTATAAGATAGAAGGGTCTTACTATTCCTGATATTCTGTGCTTGTGAAGTGTAAAGTCAGGGTTGTCACTGTTTAGTCTTAGAGATGTATTAGAAGAGATGGAACGCTTAAGTTTTTCAGTGTAAGATTTTCAGTGCTTTCCACATGTTTTTCAGTATTCCAACATCTTTTTTAATGTCTAGAGATCTGAACTCAATAAAATATTGATCTTCTCAGTGATATGCTTGGAGACTGCATATGCTTGGAGACACTGCTATTCATTACTCCCCTATGTTATACACATAACATTATTAATTCTCATAATTTTTTTTTTTTTCTCCTTTTTTTTTTTTCTGGCAGATGATAAACCCACTCTTCATATGGAGCCAGTACTTTTTGTCTTTATAAGGATGGCTTTACAACTGTCCATTTCAAATATCTTGTCGTTGAACAGAGATATTTGACTAAATAATTCAAGTCACTCAACAATTTACAACAAACTTTTTTTTTTTTTTCATGGTATGTCTTTGCTTTCTACACAGGAACTTGCTGGAATAGTTTGTTAACAAAATTGGTCTTCATGGTCTGTTTGGTTCATTTGGTCATGAAGCAGGTAGTTAGTCAACTGTAACGCTCCTAAATCCCAGATGTGACTAATAAACATACAGAAAATGGAGAACATTGGATCTGCCGAAGTTCATCTCAGAAATCCCTTACCAGAAATCCCTGTTCTACACTATTCTTTTGAAAACTCTGTTCATAACAGAAGAGTTTTATTCAGAGCAAACTAGTTTTGCTCTTCACTACAAGCCACCCCTTGACATAAACAATTTCTCTCTGCCTTTAAACATCCCCATTTGAGAAATGGTATTGATAAGGTTATGAAAAATCAAGCGTGGAATCACCCAGACATTTCAGATTTCCTGGAGGGTTTCCGGCAACAGTCAGATTGTCTGTACCACATTTGACTCCATGGTATCTGAACACCAAGCTGAGTCAGAGGGACTTAAGTCGTTGATGTTTTTTATCTCTGAGAAAATACACTGTAGATGATTTCAGGATTGCCTGAGGGCCTTATTCTTGAAGTTTGAGTGTGCATTGTTTACGAGGGGAAAACAGTATTAACTAGAAACCAAACAGAAAATAACTAAACTGGGTCATTCTACAGCCAGTTACTATAAGGGCTTTTTAACTCTCAAAGGCTTACCTATTTCCATCCAGACACTGGTTTTACAGAGTTCCCCTTTGGAGAGACAACTTGCATCTTCATTTTCCAGTCCTGTCTTTCACACTTATGAGAAAAGCTTTGCAGCCAGTAATCATCAGCTTGCAGCAAAATAAGCAGAACCTCTGAACCTGTCTCACACCAGAGTAGCATTAAGAAAAACAATTTATCATTTAATTCAACATTGTTCACATATGAAATTTATCTCTCCTAATGAGATGTTGTTCTCCATGGGTACTTTTTTTTCTATTTCATTATTACATCTCCCTTTAGGCAGGTTTCCCTTGAGTTTTAATTATGAAAACAACACCTGTTTTTAGTGCCACTGTTGGAGTTTTCATCCGTTCCAGAGAAAATATTTGCTTTTCTGTTATCTTGAATGTGTTCCACTCTCTGCTTTGATTTCCCAGAAAATGCTGTATCGATTATATCTTGACATTTCAGTGAATGCCTCATCTTCCTCATTCTTCCTTCTTCTGAATTTTGGAAGGCTATACTCAGCCTTGTTCTCTCTGGTCTTCCAATTAGGGAATACTTGTGATTCTCTTTTTCTGTTTTAAACCCCTGTGTGATAAGAATTTTTGCTGTTGTGCCCCTTGCTTTTTGAACCTGCTTTCCAGACCACTACGGAAAGGAAAGGATTTTTTTTTCTTGGTCTTCAGTCAAACCTTAAGACCTGTTACAATATTTCTATGCAGAGATTGCTTTGCTCTAAGTTTCACTTTAAGAGTTGTTTTCATCTGTTATGTTTGTGGTGGTTTGGATTGAAAAGCTTGGTGTATTTTTAATGTTCATTATATCCATCATATTATCTAACATTAAATTATCCTTGTGTTGGCTTCAAGCCAATGGGCAAAAATGTTTCTTCTAAATGATTCTGGATATATTTGAAGTCTGTGTTATTTTACCTTAGTGTTTTATTACACTAGAAATAAAAAACTATGATGAATAATAAAGTAGCTCTTACCTTCAGTATATTCCACCTTTACCTCAGTTTTTTCATCACTGGCATGTGGAGAATAGGACATCAAACAGCCAGAAAGGTTTATCTTCACTATATAATAATAAAACAGCCATTCATATCTAGCCACCCGTCTTGAAGGAATGAAGGAAGCTAGGCTTAAAACACTGCCAGGCTTATAATATGTTCATGTTGTGGGCTGGACAGAATTAACTATTAGACAAAAGATCTCTGAGGAACTTTCAAAAGATCTATAAGGAAGTTTAATGGGAAGAAAAAAAAAAAAGAAAAAAGAAAAAAAAAAAAGAAAAAGTATAGTATATTTAAACCATCTGGAAGATACAGGATTAGCAGACTTTTCAGCTTATTTAGAAATACTTTGACCTAAGTTGTTCTTGCCATCCCAGTGACAGATGGTAATTTCACTTAAGAGATGGTCATGAAGAACATTTTTGTATCTGTGCTCCTATGTGGAGCAAACTTGGCAAGTTCTTGTCAAAGGTTATGAACATAAATTTAAGCTTACATTATGAATTCTCTCATAGAGAGTTCTTCCAAGGTTTGAAATTCAGATCAGAAAAAGTAGCATGAGATTTTCTTCATCTGTACTTCATCCTAAGCCCTATATAACAACTCACAGAATCACAGAATGGCTGAGGTTGGAAGGGACCTCTGAAGATCATCTAGTCCAACTCCCCTGCCAAGCAGGATCACCTAGAGCACATCGTGCAGGATGGCATACAGGCAGGTTTTGAATATCTCCAGAGGAGACTCCACAACCTCTCTGGGGAAACTACTCCAGGTCTCTGTAACCCTCACAGTAAAGAAGTGTCCCCTCATATTGAGCCGGAACCTCCTGTGCTTCAGTTTGTGCCTGTTGCCTCTCATCCTATCGCAGGGCACAAAATTCCTCTACAAATGTCTTCTTTTTCAGAATCATACTAGTTTTCTAAGTCCTATCACCCAGCACATTTCCTTTCAAGGAGTTTAGGTGAGAAAATTTACTCAGTACCATGGCTTGGTTTTGAGTTTGGCCTTCAGTCTTCAGTACTTTTATGCTAGCTCTACGGTACAAGAAGTATCACTAATGTGGCAGTGGCTGGGTATCACGAGTAAAAAAAGAAAAAATCATCTTAGACAGAAAGAGTTTTCAGGAAAAAAAAAAGACAATCACAGTACAAAATTTCAGATCCAATGGACAAGTAATGAAGAGTCTTAAGGGTCGGTCTTCTGTTGTGTGTAGATGTAATAGTAGGTTATGTGGGAGAGAGGTTTGTACCTAGGTGATAAAAAGCAGATGAAGGACCTTTTAGTGGACACTTAAACTTTAGGAAGCTATACAGTCTGTGGTGTTAGACATCCAAACTTCTCCCTAGATTCATGACACATTGTTTCCAGACTCTGGAAAATGGGTATGAATTTCAATATGAATTCCTAAGATGAAACAGAAAGCCAAGACTGGAAGAAGAATTTTTTGTCTTATATGCTTTTTTTTTTTTTAAAGTGATGAACAATTCACCATACAATAAATTCATTTATTCCACTGTATTAATATGGTCCATTTTGTTCCAGTGTGAAACCCACAGACTGCTGTTTAACATGAATTAAAATAACTTGGCCTTTATCATGTTATGGCTTTGCTTTCAATTTCTGTCCTTTTTTTTTTTTTTTTTTTAATCTGGAGAAGAAAATGCTTGCCAGCTTTGAACAAGGGGATTTCAAAGGGTTTGTTTTGTTATATTGCAGCAGGAAAAAATAAGGTGTAATATTTTCATTTATCCATGCTACCAACAGTTTGGATGATTCACATCCACAAAGTTATATTCCTTGAAGCACTGGTTTATGGGAAGCTTTGCTAAAACAACCAACTATTCATCAAGAGATAATTGCCAGGATTGGATAAACCTGCAAAACCCAAAGAAAGCTGAGGGACTTTTTATGTTGGCAAAGAGTATTACTCATCGGATGGCAGTTGCAGCTTTGGAAATGCAATTGTTACTGCGCTTTGTTAAATTTGGTATTCATAAAAAAAAAAAAAAAATCACAAACAACACAAAAGTCAAACAAAAGCCTTGCTAATGTTTAAATTTTATAGTGAGATACAGCCACAAGGCACTAGCACAGAAGAATATTTCTGATTGGCTACCAGCTGTTGGAGCTGAACAGATGAGCTGGAAAGTAGCAATTTACAAGCTATTTCATATTTAAAAACTGTTAGGTCCTGTGCAAAACAATCTTTTCTCTCTGGGAAAAACAAGGAAAAAAAAAAAAAAGGAAAAAAAAATCCCCAGAAGAAAAGAAACATCCATTGAGAACAGATTCTCCCAGGAAATAAGAAATTTTAGACTATCCTTTATTCTTTCAAAGGAATCAGTGTCATTTAATTATGTTAAAAATCAGACTTGTTCCTTAGAAACACTAATTACTAACTTGCTTCACCTCTGCTATGTTGTAACATGTCACAGTTTAACTTACAACTCACTTTTTAATCATTGCTGTATTGACAGAGTTATTTTAATACAGAGTCTTCCATAATTTCTGCAAGCAGCTACATAAGTTGTGATTAATTAGGAAAGATCATTGCAGTTAAACTAAAATGGAAATAATAAATGTTTATTTCAGGAAAATGTAAAAGATTTGTGCAAGACCATTGCATTCTATATATAGTCCTTCATTTAACGGCTCTACAAACCTGCAAAGTTGGTTCCTGTTGAAAACTGCCAGGCTACATACAATGAAATCTGGAGTAGTAATACCAGAGAGCTGTCAGTCAGTCATCCATCCATCTAATTGGCTTCTTACCATCTTTCCATCATGTTTTTTTTATAACTGGTCGCCTCTGGCTAAAATGCAAATCATGAGGAAGAGCCGTCTAGAAAAAGCTGCTGCTTTCTTAATTATCTGTCAGAGTATGGACCAGTGGACCCTGGGCCGCAGAGTAGAGTTATGCTAAGCAGCAAGGCATCACGGGAATTGGAGTGACAGCTCATTTTCCTCCTGTGTTTTTCCCCGTTCGAATGACAATGCAGAAATACGGGTTTTTCCCACACTTTCTCTGAACACCTGGGCCAATGCTCAGGGGAACACAAAGCCAAAACTGTCACACTTCCAGACATGGTCTTATTGCTGTCACTGTGACAGGATTGTTGACAAATGCCAGCAGTCATCTCAGCATCTTGGGAAATGTCTGCCGTGGTTGTGTCAACAGCCTGACAGAAATTGTTAATGTTTAAACTTCTTCCACTGACAGAATCCTGTCTTGCTGACAGTATTTGTCATATGAAACTCAATCTTTGTCAAACTTGCTTAAAAATTAACACTTCCTCCATTTCTTTTGCAGCTAACTGCCTGTGTGCTTTTTTTTTTCTCCTTTTTTTTTTCATTCCTTAAGTAATAAGATTTCAACAAGGTAATATTCCACAGTCCACACTGATTCCAAGAGCACAAGCACACTGTGAACTTATGGCCAGCTTGTCCTTTTGACCTCTGCTACAATGACAATTATGCTTTTATTCCTTGCCCATTTTTTTTGCCTTAGGAATCAAAGTTCTGAATTATTCAAGAGCCATAAAACTCCTATTTCTCAGTGTACAATGTGGAAAATCAATTAAACAGAGTTAGCTTAGCACTTATATAAAAATCAAGTTACAACTTTGTAGACATATATTAACTGAGTCCTTCTCCAACTTTAGATTTGAAGGTCAGCTCAGCTGGGTAGAGAACGAGGGTCAGCAAGTCTTACTTGGAAACCTTATTCTAGCTCCAAACCTGAAAATTCCTAGGATGAGTAATGGTTTGTTCAAGCAAAAAGGCAAAACACATAACGCCGTGTATCTTCCAAAAGAATGACATGGGAATATCATGTATCATTTTAATTGATTTGACTGAAGGTGGTTGAACCTAACAAGGCCCAAACTAATTACCATTGGGGATAACAATGAGGTACTAGCATGGAAGATTTCTGTGTACTTCTCTGCTTAAGCAGGTAAACCTGAAGGAGAGATGTGCACTCATAAGCATGGAGAACTTCAGAATGATGCAGGGAATGGTCTTGAAGATCCATTAAGAATAGTTTTTGCCTGTGAATCCCTATACCAAACACATCTCTTGATGACATTACACATACAATAAATAATAGGATCTCTCAGCCAGTGACAAAACCAAAGCTTGGCTATTCACAGTGATTGCAGATTTAGAAATAGTGATACCCTGGATATGTTTCAAAGCTATATGTTTATTTACACCTTCTCCCACT
Organism: Cygnus atratus; assembly: GCF_013377495.2. Lineage (NCBI taxonomy): Eukaryota > Metazoa > Chordata > Aves > Anseriformes > Anatidae > Cygnus > Cygnus atratus. Next base: position 4,983,902 of record NC_066364.1, read on the forward strand.
TATTCATTTCAAAGAAAATGTTTGGTATACAGTTCTCTAACTCCTGGGAGAAGTAATCCATTCCACTGGTAATACTTGCACAGGCCTGAAGTCGTTTACTTACTGTTCCATCCAGAACAATCGTTATTCTTTATTTAACTTCTTAACCTGATGTCCATGTATCTTTAAGTGTCATTTTTTGTCTACTGAAAAGGAAAGAAACAATCCCTAGGCAGACAAAGAGTTACTCATATATAACACTGATATGAAAAAGTAATACAGTCCAAGACACCGAAGACAGGCTGGAGAGCTAAGGTTGGTTTTATATTCAGTTCTGCCTCTGCTTTTCAGCGTGACTTTGTTTCGAGTTCAATGGGACAAACTATTAAAACTTGTGTCCCTAAAATTAGTTATGAAGCACTCTACATAAGCAATTAAATGTGACTTGATTTCTAGAGATGGCCATCTGACTCTCCCATTGCAGACAGGTGCTCAGCATCTCTTTGAAATAGGTACTTATGTATTAAGTTGTTAATAAATTTACATCATTTGATCCATACGATGTTTGTCTTGGTATTATTTTACTCCTATTGCTGGGTGGACACTCTTAGTTTAGGTCCCTGTGCAGGTGTGAGAACAGGGAGGCACCTGAGGACAAGACCCACAGAAGTTAGCAGTTGTAGCCAGGGGTTGTCTAAACAGACTGTATGAAATTGAGAGGAAGAATGAATCTGTGGTCCCAGTCCTTACTTATAAGAACATTTACATATTTTATGTCATTCAGACCCATTTCAGCTTCCTAGTAGATTGGGTCTGACAGACAAGAGTTGTGAAATGCTGGGATTTTAGGTGCTAAGCTCTCTCGTGCCACAATTCAGGTAACTTATCAGTACCTGAACAGTACCTTAACAGTAGCTGAAAAGGAGTTGTTCCTGGATGATAACTGAGGTGCCAAGGAAAAGTGGACTCGTCTCCTCTTAGGAAGCAGCTGAGAAAACATTCTGATAATCTGCAATTTATATTCATTATTATTAATATCAATCAGATTCCACAGTCTACAGATTTAGCAGATCCTACTTAACATTAAAAAATGATTTAAGAACAGAAACAGTTTCTGTCTGTATCTTCACTTTCCCACTTATTATTACTATCCAAATATATTATTAATATTACCCAAACTGAGATAAAATATCACTGAATATATTAGTCTGAAATATCCAAGAAGCTGCAAATTACAAGATAATAGAATGAATGACATCATGTTATTTCTTTTCCTGAAGTGATTTTGATTTTTTTTAATGTAAAATATTATAAAAATATTGCTTTTCTATCTTTTACTTTCTCCCAATTCAGTCTGAATGCGTTTAAATTTTCAAATTTTCTAAATTTGAAAGATTTATTTACACCTTATTTGAGGGCACATATTTGAGATATTGAATTCATAACAGCAACCAGCATCTAAGAATGAAATTTAAACACTGTAAAATTAGGACATAAATATATTCTCAGAAAAATATCATCTTTCATGAATTTTGCATATTTTAACTTCACAAAGATTTGATTATTCTTCTATATTGGAAACAGATTATCAAGAACAATCAATTATCCTTTCCAGGCTGATGTCAGATGACTAAAGCAGAGTTTTGAAGCAGAGAATTTATATTGTCAACGTAATCTGTAATTCTATGAAAGTTTCAATTCAAAGATTTGAAAAAATGTCTATAAAGCACTGTCATCCGTGTTTTGCAAATAAAGAAACTCAACAGACCAAACGGAGCTACAAAGTCCACTTGCACTGATACCTAAATATATTTATGTGACCTGATTGTAGCCATAAGGAGAATTGATTGCAGACATGGGTTCAAAATCTCATGTACCAATATCTTACACTTTTCATAGTGGAAACAGTCCAACAATTGTCTGTCAAAAAGCAAGCTAGAGAGTTTGAACCAAATCCATCCTGCCATTTCAGAGGTAGCTCTGGGTGAAAGATGCATGTATCTGAATATATAAAACAAGACTTCTATCATAAATGTGACTGTTTCTTAAATTTTCTCTGTCAAAAAGAAAAATCTAAGGCTGAAACCTGATTTACAATTATTCACTTATAAAATATTAATTTTAGCTGGAATAAGAATTGGTTTTGAGATAAAGTAGGCAGTGCTCAGCAATTCTATACCAGATATGAGCGATGAGATGGGAAAAAAAAAAATAAAAATAAAAAATATAAAAAAACCTACAACGATTGGCCATCTTGAGATGTAAGATGCAGAATTCTGGATCCACACAGGGTTTATTTGGAGGCCATTTGGAAACCAGCAGACTGAAAGATAGCTGTTAAAAACTTAAACTGGCTCTTCTTGCTCCCCAACCAGCCTTGCTGCAACCTATTCATCCATGAACCATGGCCCAGCTGCACACAGCTTCTCTGAGTGATCACCTGCACTGACGGAAACTGAAAATCCTTCATTCTCCTTGACATAACTAAAATGATGTAAAGAAGTCAAAAAAGCCTATGAGAGCAGAGCAGAGCATAGACTATGCAGCCCGAGTCCTGGGCTAAATAATTATCTCCGGGTATTGTATTATTTGCATAATTAAAAAGTTTGGCTGAATTTCCGACACGCTGTCTCCTACATCGGGGAGGTGGTGGGGGCGAGTTAATCAGCAGGAGGAAAGTGAAGGTTAATGAATTGTTATTCAGATGGTGCAGGCCCTGTGAGATTTGTGGATAATTGATATCATTTGGGAGCTAAGGCAGTGTGGAAGACAAGAGAGGAGCTGCCACAGCAGCTAGACTGGAAAAGAGCAAGCAAATGATAACTTAGCAATTATCATTTTGATGGGTTTGTTTGTCTTTTTTCTTTTTTTTTTTTTTTAACTTCTTTCTCTCTCTCTTTTCTCTGCTCCCCTGTGAGCTGAGTTAAGATGGATGTAAAAGAAGAACCATTCAAAAAATTAAATATCTGGCAAAGACAATGGTCTCTGAAATCTCATCTGGGAAATTGTCATATGGGGGGTGGAAAAGATAATATAGCATGAGCTGGAAGTATGATAACAGCCTCGGGTCATGGACACTTCTGGTGACCCTTTGGCATGAACAGGGTTTTTTCTGACCAGGTGAAATTCCTCCTTTACAGAAGGCCAGGCTAAGGCCTGTTCATTGTTAGCCAACTATCACTTATTCATGCTCTGAAAGCATCCAGAGGGCACAAGCTCAAGCCCTGCTGTATTCATCAATGTACCAAAAACTTGTAGCACAAATACCTTACCATTTTAATTGGTAAATCTGCATGAGAAGAAACCCATGAAGTGCTATGTAGCACCTAAACCTGCAAACATTTAACTAATAGCACCTGCCATAGATGCTATCTCCTGAACAGGGTGAATATAAATCACAAACTTTAAACCACTCACCTGAATGGCACTGCAGGGACTTACCAAGCTCCCTGAACTTTATGTCCTAAGGAAAATATGAAAATAAATAAATAAATGAAAATATGTCCGGGCACAGTTTCAGAACTCTGTAGATGGATGATCATGATTAAAAAACGACAAAATAGAGGTGCTGTCCATCTTGGGAAGGTCTCCTGTCCAAGAAAATTATTTACACTTTAATTCAGATAAAATAATTTCTAATTTAAGGTAATTATTTAAAAATATGTATATTCTAACTCAGGTAATATTCTGTTCCTGGAATTTTTTAGGGTACCAGAACAAACCTCAAGAAGCTCCTTGACATTGGTTGTTTACCAAAATCTGTTTGAGCTATTTCACAAACAGATTTGAAATGCTTATTTTTGGCCCACAACCAAAAAAATATCAACAAACATGCTGATTTTTTATCAGCCTGGAGACAGAACAAAATGTATTTCATCAGCAGTACTGTGTTTGGATAAAGACAGGATTTTAAATGTAGTGGGACATTCTGATATTTCAAAAAATCATTGCTGTGGATCCCAGATGAGTGGGAACCTGACTATGTTCTGCTTCTTGCTCACCCCAAATCAAAAGGTTTGGGGTGGAATATTTGGCCTTTAATGAACTAACATTTTGTGAAGAAATATAAGGTCTTTGTTACAGAGAGAAAGTTGGAGAGGAAAGGCTGCTCAAAACAGAGTAGGGATAAATTGCTTTTGTTTGTTGCCTGTAAATTAGATGGAGCCTGGAGTTTAATGGTGACAATTATTTAATTAAAATAAACTAAATGTTATTTTTTTCTATCTCTGTGCCACCTAAAGGGCTCTTGTGACAGAAGCACAAGAGTTGAAGACATAAGCAAATCAGTACTACATTTGAGATAAAGTCTAGCGTAATAATGAAGTTATGAAATGGCTCTAAGAAATGGGCCTCAGCAAAAGAAGAGGAAAACAGAAAACTCTGGGATTTAGTAGCTTAGCAAAAGCTAATACAGATCTCTATATTATGCCTATCATATTAGTAAAATGTAGTCTACACATTGTGTAAGAGGAGAAAAGGTCCAGTACAGCTGCATATTACTGAATACTGAAAGAAGGGATCCTTTAGTTGTGCTATCATGAACTATTGTTTGCTTGGAAAATTTGTATTTCTCTACCAGTGGAAGTTTGCTACACCCCCCTAAATATTTTGCCAGTTGTTGCCAGGTGCTGCAGTAAACCCAGATGACTTTGGCCCATACGCATAAGATCAATATGATATTCATTCAAACTTTGTTAATATTTCACATCCCTTCCACTAGTACTGGTCTAGAAAAACTCCGTCTTCCTCTCCTGTCCCATTGAACTCATCTTTTCCTTTCTACATTGTCTAGCTGTCTTTGAACTCGTTTCTTTTCTTTTTTTTTTCTTTTATTTCTTTTTCCATATTACAAGTTCCTGCACCTTTGAGACCTTAACAACATCAGGAAAGTTTTATTTATTTATTGAATTAAAAATTCAGTGGAAAAAGCACATACTCTCACACGTACCTGTATGGTGGGAAGGGGAGGGGAGCGCAGAATCTAGGGCAGAGCTTGCTGTGATAAAAAAAGATGACGGGTGCCCCCCACTGCAAGCATGGCACTGAGAGACCGTGGATTGAATTTAAGGAGGATGCTTGTGACTTCAGGGAGAACTCTTCTACCTGAAATATTTCCTTGTAGTTAAAATATACAGCACACTGCTGAAGCTAGTTATAGAGACAGGCAAGTGTGAAAATTAATTTAAGAGGCAGTTACACAGATTTTGGGTGAAGGCCTGAATAATGAAAATAGCACTGCTAGGGACATATTTTTGGCTGATCCCAGTGCTGAAATACACTGTAATGTTGGCTGATCTCAATTTAATACAATCCTGCAAGCAGGTGTCCTTGATGGTGCTTCAAGACTTCTTGCAAATAACTCCTTATGTTGCTGCTTTTAAAATATGTGGGCAGTATTGTTGGACACAACTCACAAACACAAAATAAAGGGGGAGAGAAAAAAAAAAAAAACTACATGACATATTTTTCAATGAGGAGCAGAACATAAAATAAGTGGATTATGCTTTAACAATAAGCATAGCGCAAATTTAACAGAGCGACTAAGTAAAAGTAGTGGTCATATTAAAACTGTCTGGATCAGTAAATATGCTGTGGGTCACACGGATGTCAGCAGTGGTCAGAATACAAGACTGGATGTAGAGAGAGGAGATGATGACTCCCTGTCACATCCCTACAGTCCATCATACATAAAATATTGCTACTGTCCCTCTGTCACTGTCCCCGTTTCTTTTCTCTGTTTATCTTTTGGTGATACAGGGGCTGCCTCCAAACTGATAGCAATTTTGGACACAGTGTAACTGAACAGAAAAAGATATAGCAAATATCCTCAGAAGCTGAAACCTGAAGAATGTAAATTTGAAGACAAGGGAGCTTTCTGAAAAACAGATATATTTAAGCACCATTATAAAAGACTGTAAGAATAGTCTTTACAGCTCTGTAAATCCAGACAAGCTTGAATTTCCACATCCATTGTTTACCCATCTAAAACTTGTCTGCTCAGTTTAAGCTATCCATCAAGATTTTCTCACCTTTAATAAAATTGGGCAGCTCCAGGGGGATATTCCATTTACTTTAGATGTTAAGTATTATGGTGTGATGAATAACTCTCTCAAGATGGCTATTTTTTTCATTGAGTAAGGACACAGCATACATATTCAACTTACCTGTTAGACTTCCAATATTAAGTGCTTTGAATTAGGCAATACATTTTTGTATATCTGATTTTCAGTCAATTAAAATTATTGAGATGAATCCTACCACTTTACCATCTTCAGGAACATTTCTATATCACTCTGTATCATGGGTTATGACAGCAAATGCCCAGTTTTGACAAGAATTTAATTTGATTCTAAGCCTTGATTTCTCACAGAAAGAATATATTGAATTTTACTGCAGCAGATGCCATCACTGACCATTGAGCTAGAAACTTTTTACTTTATGGGTCTAGCACAAAATTTAATCCAATCTGTTTGATTAGCAAAATCCAAGCAGTTGCAGAGCATACTCATCTGTTCTTGGAGTTATTAAAATAGAAAGGATTTTAGTGTCTGGGGGAGCTGAGCTTTCCAGAAGCCACCAGGGATATCTGTCCTTCTGACTACAGGAGGATAGATAGTCGTACACCATGACAATATCTTCCATCCCCATTGGTGGAAGTGGCAGAAGTGGAGGGGATGGAAGTCTTCACAGACATTTTTGTCTAACCTAGTGCTTTACCCCAAAGAATATTTCTTCTGCATTGACAGCTGCACAGTAAAAGCATCTCCGTCTGTTAAAATATGCAAATGACCAACACGCATCTTTCCTCCCTCTCCTACTGGGCAGGGAATTCTGAATCTAAATTTATAGTGGGGAAAAAAATAAAAATAAAAAAAAAATCCAAGCCTATCTCAAATGGAGGAACTGCAGTGCATTTGGTTGGATATTGACTTCAGCAAAGGAAAAGACAAAATAGGGACATAAATACTGGCTTTAATAAAGACATGTTTCAACTTAGACTGGTAGAATCACTGAACAGGACAAAAGGTCACTGAACACGTGCAGAAATTAACCACTAAGTCATAACTCCCAGAGATCTTGGAAAGTAATTTTAAATTACAAATATGGACCAAAGATCTCTGAAAGAGAACAACAGTAAACTGCTGAAATGGACTAAGCTGAACAAGAAAACCAAACTTGCCCTGGAAGACAAGCAGGTTTTATTTATTTATTAGCTCAAAGAGAGTAACATTAATTCCACCTTTCTTTTTTTCTTTGTTAGTTTTGCATCTCACTCTCTTTGGCTGTGTTTAATGTAGACAATGATTTAGACAAAATAAAAGTTCGTGCTCACAATTCAAGATAGTCACTGGTGGTGTAGCTTTACAGCCACCAGATGGCATCTGACCTCAGCACTTATACAACGGTGATATTGCCCTTTCTTACACTGCATTTTCTAAGTTACGTTCCCTTTTAATTTAACATTCTATCATTTTCATACAAGACAGCTTCTACTGCTCACTGGACAAAGGAGAAAGCTAATATCACAGTTAAGGTTTTGCTAGGAGGTTGATTTGTGCCTTTTCCTGGGAAAATCCTAAAGTTCTTGTGTAGACTTTTCTTTGTAGTCTTATATAGACTATTCTTCTGTACAACTTTGGGGAAGGTTTGGTCTTTCTAAGTCAGATTGCTCATCCCAAATTCACTCAGTGTCCTGCACTGACCACTCTGTATAAGGTTTTATCATACTTGGCTTCAGAAGTAAAGAAGTTCATATTGGACCTTTCAGAATTGTCCCCTGACCTTTCAGATCATGCACTAAATGGAATTGGCTCTTGATATTATTCTCTTTAGTCCTATCTCAGAAGTGGCTTCCCAGTTGTTGCTTTCTGCCACACTGACCAAGAAAATCCAAACTGTTTTTCTTGAAATCCTGTTGTTCACTCCTTAGTTTCTGTAATCTTTCGTTTTTTTTTTTCTTTTTCCATTTTTCTTCTCTCTCTCTAACTTTCCTTCTGCATATTTTTGTAGGATTTTTATCCTCCCAGTTGGTGAAGGAGGAAATGCCAGAAGACTGTCTTTGTGTCCATGATAATTCATTCTTCTTTTCTAGTGAGGAAAAGGAAGAGGAAAGGGAAGGGGAAGGGGTGTTTGATCTTCTCCTAAAATAGTTATCTAAGACATTCATTGTTCCCTGGATATATCAGCTCCTGAGAGAAGTTTGTCTCAGATCCTTAGATAGTTGAACACAGACTAGATGATTCTCTCTCTTTCTATCCATATCCAGTAGAATCCTGGATTAAAACAATGATTTCTGGTCACTGTAGTACTAAAAAATATTAATACAAGTTGTTTGCATTTTAACATATATATATATAAATTAAAAGGAGAAGGAAAGAAAATAATGTGGCAAAATGAATATTAAAGTTCTTTTTCTGAGATGCAGATAAATTTTTTTTCCTAATGAATTCACTTTCAACCTCTGCCCAGTCATGAAGTATTGCATTTGTTGCTTTATTTTACAGATGGAATAGCAGTGGCACGTAGTCTATACAGCTGTGCATGCAGTATCTGGCAGAGGTCTGGCTGGTTTTCTACTTGCCAGCAAGCCACGTTTTTGGCTGGAAGAACCAGGATTGTTCAACTTTACTGGCCCCAGTCACACTGACGCTTCTATATTATAGTGGCTGATGCCAAAGTCATTCATGTTCATTTCACTCCCTAGCAATGACTACATGATCTAATTTCACTGCCCTTCTAAAACATTGCATGCATAATACTAATAAATAAATAAATAAATAAATAAAACCTTTCTGGCATATAGCATATTTCATCTGCAGATCTCAAGGATCTTTGTAAAGGAGGTCTGTATTTTTATACTCATAATCAGAAGACATAATCAGGTGAAGTATTTTTACTGTTTTATTTCTTTCTGAAATCCAAAAATGTGAAAAAGAAATAAAATCAGAACTCAAACTCTCATACTGCTTCTATACATATAAGCAAACCAGCACTTCAGTAGTGTCCCACAGTCCTTCCACTATTTGTTAGCAGGTTCCCTAGCACTGCTTTGGCTGGTGCTAATACTCCAGAATGTTACCTCCATCCAGTGAAAGGTCCATGGCCCATTTTGTTTACTAGTATAGGTTCTGCATTTAATGTAAATCCAGGCCTCTCCTCATTAAGACACCTTATTTCTTCTCCACATAATCAATGCAATCTTCTGCTTGTTAGGAAACAGGCACTAATGCAGATCCCTAACTGATAAATATGGTTGACTTTAATTGATAGACATGATTGATTTTGCCAATGCTCTCACACCTTTTTTTTAACCCAAGTTTTAATCAAGAGTAATGACTTTGAGTATAGGAACACTACTTTGTAAGGAAATAAATAAAATAAAATAAAAAATAAAATAAATAAAATAAAATAAAATAAAATAAAATAAAACAAAATTCACATTGTCCAATGTGAATGTAAGAATAAAAGACATCAGACTTATAAAGTAGGATCCTATAAGGAATTAACCTCCCAGTTTTGCTAAGGAAACAAGAAGTGTATATGAATATATCTTTCACTTAGGAGATAGACAGCAAACAGTTTTAGAAGATGTAATACCTGAAAACAAGGGATGCAGTCATTCCTGTAAAACGCAGCGTCCTCTCACTGACAAAGGCAAAAGCAAAACTAGGTACAAGTAATATGAAAGATGTTCTGTGGGATCTATACCTTGCCCTTCACCTTTCCTGTGAATATTTGTCTATTTTCGGTGATACTGTTCATTAATTTTGTAATTGAAGCTGCATTTCTTTATCACTCAGCAAATTATTAAAATATGCCCAAATTTCAGAAACAACTCTTTTAGTGTATGAGAAAGGATCATTTTCAATGATTTTTCTATCTTGAGAGTGTTCCAAACAGTGACTTAATTAGCCACTTGAGAATGTGTAAAAAGCTTGGTTCTGAAACAAAATGTTTTAAAATGATGAAAGTGGTTGTTTTTTTTGTTTTGTTTTGTTTTGTTTGACTTGATCCAAAATAATATCTATTTTGTTTTGTCTAGTGAAAATGTTTACTATTTCACTCTCACATCCTGTACCAGAATTGGAAAAATGTGCACTAGTTTAAATTAATCCTGGCTTAGAGGCTGTTTTCTCCCAGTTCTGACATTGTCATTCACCTCTGTCATCACCGAGAACATTAAGCCAGCTCATGCAGTCTTAAGCATTTAATACATTTGATATAGATTTAGGAGAGCACAGGCCAATTCTGCCCACTGGGCACAATCAAAGAATCAATCAGAGGATCAGAGATTCTCAGAACCACAGAATGGCTGATGTTGGCATGGACATCTGGAGATCGTCTAGACCAATTCCCCTGCTCAGGCAGGGCCACCTACAGCATGTTGCCCAGGACCACATCCAGATGGCTTTGACACAACTTCTCTAGGCAACCCATGCCAGGGCTCCAGCACCTGCCCAACACAGGAGGGCTGCCTGATGGTCAGAGGGAACCTCTTGTCCTGGGGTTGTGCCCATTGCTTCTTGTCCTGGCCCTCGGCACAACTTTACAGTTTACTGAGTCTGGCTCCATCCTCTCTGCAGCCTCCCCTCAGGTAATGATAGACTTCAACGTGATTCTTCCTGAGCCTCCTCCTCTACAGCCTGAGCAGACCCAGGTCTCTCAGCCTCTCCTTACAGGAGAGGTGCTCCCGTTATTTGATCACCTTGGTGGCCCTGGATCAGACTCTTTCCAGTATGTGCAGGTAGTCTTGTACTGAGGGGCCCAGAAGTAGACACAGTGCTCCAACTGTGGCCTCACCAATGCTGAACAGAGTGGAAAGAACCCCTTTGCTGACCTACTGGTGATAGTTTGCCTAATGCACCCCAGGATATCATTAGATCTGTTTGTGGCAAGGACCCATTAGTGGTTTATGTTCAGTCTGCTCCTGGGTCTCCATGTAAATGTCACATATCCGAGTAGGGGCTAAAGGCAATGCTAAAGTTCCATTAATGTCATCGCCAAAATATTCCCATAATAAGGCAGACCAGCAATTCTGAATTGCTTTGTCAAGATGCTGGGATATTTTAAAATGCCAGCAAACCGCTTGAATTTCATTTTTATTTTTTTCTCTTACAAAACTCCATAAGATGTAATATTCAGTCTCCAGACCTGAAGGGTAACCTCCAACTCAATTATTCTCTGCCTTGATTTCTTAAATATAAAGTGGCAAGTCTGATAGTTCCTTGATATTATCCAGCGTTGATATTTTCTATTTTAAGAATATGATTATTTTGGCAAGAGCTGATGCCTTTCATGCTCCTGTTCTGATAGTTCCCGAGTCTCACAGATACAAGTATGCATACAGGAGTGCATGTATGCATACAGTAGTGTACTTGTATGCATACAAGTACAGCACACAAGTATACATCACAGGAGTGTTTTATTACAATAAGCCATTAATAAAGCCTCAAAATAACAAGATGTTTCAGTAGTTTAGCTTTAGGCCAAGGTTACCATGTTTGGTTGACTAATGTCACATGTTTAAGTCTACAGGAAAAATTCTTAATGAGTTAGAATATTTAGAATTCACACACCTTTAATTATCAGAAAAAGAATATGTCAGTGAGTGGAAGCATTATTTACTACTTCTTTCAAAATATCAGATGATTTACCAACACTTTTCAGGACTACATAACAGGCAAATAGTTGTCCTTGCAGAACTTCCATTTTGGTTTAAATCTTAGCTTGTTTTATAATTATTATTATTACTATTTTGAGATATCGTAATTGCATACAGTAAATTATAAGCACTGAAAATTTTGTCTAGTATATAACTTTAAATGTTTGAGATTAAATATGCAAATATGAGAAGAAATAAAACCTGACTTTATCTTCAGCTTTTTATGCAACTTCAATATTTTACTATTATTTTTCAGAATTACAGGAATAAAAAAAAATGATTTAGAAGCTTTAAATAAAGATTACGTAAATTAAATAATAAAAATAGATTTTTCACTGTTTTTAACATTAATGAACACTGATTTGCATAAATCAGGCAGGGATTTGTCCCTTAAATCTTATGGCTGGCACTCATTCCTATTCTCTTCATCAAAAGCATCACTAAATGCTCTATTTTAGGTATGCGCAAATTGTGTGTCTAATGTAGAAACACATCATTTCAACTTTCAAAGTTATATCAAACTTCTTCATATTTCTGTGAATAACACCCATTGCGGTATTTTTTATTATTGTTTTTAGTCTAATCTCAATTCTTTGCAGTCAATAGGCATTTTGTCATTGACTTCCTTGAGCATAGGATCAACCCCTGAAGCAAGAGTAATACCTAGCCTCCTTTCTGAGATTAACCCAACCCTTCCATTTCAATGGCTTATTAACCACAGGAGAAATAAACAAAAATATAGGCCTTTCTCACTGTTCAAGGAACTGCTTAAGGAGAGGTGATTTTACAGAATCTGTGTTTCAACTAAATGCACCATGAGATTAAAAGACAGCTTTGCCAGAGCAATTGTGTTGCAGGTACTTCATCCAACTGTATGACTTTGCAAACATCTGCTGTAGGTTTACACACTCTGTGGCTTTAAGTATTTCTGAAGTACTGTACGGTAATAATTAGCAGCCAGAGGCAAAATAATCATTGCTAGTTTCATTTAATGCTAAAGCCAAAACTGGTATATTTTCTGTTGGCTGAAATGTCAGACCTTATCTTCATTATTCTAAGATCAGGTGGAAAAAATGTGCTTTTAGACATGTTTCTGAATGAGACTGCACAGTTTGCAATACATTAATTTGAATGTAAGGTATGCCTTCTAGTGGCTAGAGAAGCATATTTGAAATAAGAAGGTTGAGCAAATATATCAGTGTAACTAATTCATAAGGAAATGTTAATATATAAATTAAAATTAAAATATCAAATTGATGTTCAATTAATTTAGGTAAGTATTAATATTATAACTCAATGACGTTTGTGGGAATTCTGTAGTGGAAAGAAGTTGATAATGTTGCAGAGCAAAATTTTCAAAAGAGTGAACACAAATAAGAGAATGTATTTTCAAAAGGCCCAATGCCATCACGTGAACCACTTAACTTTCTAAAACCTGAGCCCTCCATTTTGTATCTAGTGATTCTTAAAAAGTTATTCTTAAAAAGTTGTTCTTCACTGTTCTTGAACACCTGAAACCTCACCCATGAGCTTTAGAAAAGCTTCACAGAACTGCAAATTCCCCAAGGGTTTTTAACTATGTATATGCTTTGTCTCCCTCCTCACCACAGCTTAGCAATTTTCCATCTTCCACTTAACAAGAAAGGTTTCAACTAAGTTAAGGTAAATGGACAATGAACGATGTCAAATAGCCAACTTCTACCTTGTTGCTTTTGTTGCTTGCAATGTTGAAACATTATGGCTGAACAGACCAGATATTTTTCCTTCAAATTTTAGGAAAAATAAATAAATAAATGTTCATCTCAAACCTTGTGTGCCAAGTTTCAACAAGGAGTGAATTTTTATAGTCAAATTATAAAACCCTGAAAATAGGAGTTTATAATGGAAACGCTGATACAACCGTAACTATGGTATTGCAATTGCATCACTATAAGAAAATTGGTTCAGATAATATACCCTTCTGGAATGACTGCAGTTCTAAATGATCCTGCATCTCCATAAATCTAAGCTAACTCAGTAATTCAAAATTACTAAGATTTAAGTTTAGTACCAATAAGCAATAAACTTATGGCTATTGCTATAATAACCGTTGGTCTGTGTTCCTTTATTTCACAGCAGGTGGTCTTTGGGCTGGTTTGCAGCCTGCATGAAAATACTTCCAACTAATTCAAAACTAATTCCTGAAGTTGAGCAAAGGCACATTTCCAAACTTTCTCACAATTTCATTTCACTAGCAACGAACTTGGTTGTTTGTTTGTTTTGTTGGCGGTATGTTGGGATTTTTCCCCTTTTCTCTTTAATCAGTGCCTAAGCATATTGTCCCTTTTTACACAGTTTTATACTAATATATTTTATGATGACAGCTGTCTCACTGTATGTCTGCAAAGTGTCAAGGGAAATTCAGAGGAACACGTAAGTTCCTCCAAACACACTGTTCCTTTATGCCATCTTACTCCCCCATGCCCCCAGATACACCTAATATTCAGAGTGCTAAAATCTCATGCCTGATTCTCCTGTCAAACTGATCAGCCTTATGTGGGCATGTTTAGTGACTGATTCGGGCCATGAGCAAGTGAGAAGAAAATGGGGTTAATAAAGTCTGTTCCCACAATTTGCCAGAGCCCAAAATTTCCTTATCTTTGGACTAAGACAGAAGCAACATCTTGCCTTTTCATGTAATGGTGAGGTGTACCCCCTTCTGCCATGGGCTCAGTGCTGTTGATGAGATGTCTGGTGGTACCTTGCCTTTGCATGTGGCAGGGGACTCCATGAAGTGCAAGCCATGCCCTAGAGGTACTCCATCTCCATCAGCAGTGCCTCTATAAAATTCTTCCAGGGTGACAAAGAGAAGACAAGACCTCTTGGCAGTCTTATGCAACTTCTTCAACGCCTTCTCCCTTGCAGACCTATCAGAGTTAAAATGACAAGGTCCCACCCATTTGTCTCTTCTCTTTACTGTTGCTGGGATCCAACAAAAAAACTTAAAGCAGATCAGCTATTTAGTCCTTCAAGAGGATAGGTTTTTGCTTGTTCGTTTGTTTGTTTCAAGGCAGTAAATTCAAGGAATAAGGCAACATCTGAACTCTGCCAGCATGCTGCATCTCAGTTTGACATGAAAAGTGTTTCTTAGCTAGCTAGAAAGTCAAAAGAAGCATTGATACTTGGTCAACAGAGCCAGAACAAACCAACAAGGTACAAAGCACAGTGCTACCTTAAATACTCAGGTTTAATTTTAAAGTACTTTTTTTTTCTTTTTTTTTTTTTCAAATTAAGTGTAGACAGATAAAGTTATGTCACATTTGTAGAAATACATCAGTTATCATCTGTTCTTCCTGAGGTTATGTAATTAAAAACTGATAATTAAAAAAAAATAATAATGTATGTTTTGTTCCTTGATACTTAAAGAACTTAATAAAAATCTACACGTTCACCTTTTTCAAGCTACTATACATTCTGGGCATCCACTGACTTGTTCTGTGGGGTCTGGAGGAGTAAAGCAACTCCATGCTTCTGCAATAACTTCTCTCCAGTATACAAAGACAATCCATAAGATGTACATGGTCCCTGAGCTACAAATTGCGTAGACACCAAGAAACTATTGAGACAACCCGTTCAGCACTTGCTTTCTCTTTTCTTCCCAAATCAGGTGCTGTCATTTTATGCTGGAGATGGTGTTGAACTAGGTAGAGCTTCTGTAAGACTCATCCATGCATGCAATAAATGAAATTCAGTAACACTGGAAATTCACTGTGTTAGTTTTCAGCTGGATCTGTTCCCTGATCCAACTCACAGTCTGGTCACAAAAGCATTTGTGGTTTGAGGGAGGGTGTGAGAATAAAGAACGGGGGGAGAGGATGTTTTGGCAACTGTGCTGAGCTATGTTAACTAAAGTGATTGTGGAGTTACGCATTTTTCTCAAGTTAGATTACTGTAAAAAGCCTGCAGGAGCTAGACAAGGTCTCCATCTTTGCCAAAAAAAAAAAAAAAAAAAAACACAAAAGGTTGAAAAGCTATTTTATATACACAATTTCCATTTTACTAACACATGGTCAACTGCAGATCATTCTAGTGTGAATAGTAAATGATGAAAATGTATTTTTTTTTTTTTTTGCTTCAGTGAATTACAATTTTTTAAAAAATAATACAGTGAGATATAAAAAGCCAAACTCTCTTTAGTTTCAGTCTTGAGTTTCTCTGAGCGATTCTGGAAATTGTGAGATATTTTCTTCTATCATTTGTTTTACAGCAGAATTTGAAAAAAAAAAAATTATATTCCTTCCACTCTAATGGAGAGCTGAGAATACCCTAGATAGCATTTTTCAGAAAAGAACTTTTAAAGCTATAGAATTTGTTTGTTTCTTTGCTCATTTTCTTATGGAATTAACTGTTGGGTTTGATTCCATTTTTACAAATCAAAACATGAGACCCTTTTCAGACATTGGCACTGTGTTTCAAAGTTTCTGAATGCTTAGTTCCTTCTGCACCTCTTACCTAAAGCTACACATTAATAGACCTTGTTAGACCCATGGAAAGAGTTGAAGAGATAAAGGGCATTAACTGGGCAACCCTTTTAAAAGGCCTCATTCTCTGCATCTGTGCTGCTTTCCCTCATTTCTGAACTTAGCAAGACTTTATGCACCTCTGCATACTTTTTTCTCCTTTATGCAAGATGTTGTTTGGTGTTTTTTTTTGTTTTGTTTTTTTGTTGTTGTTGTTGTTGATGCTGTTGTTTGTTGTTTTGTTTGTTTTCTTGCTTGTTTTGTTTTGTTTTGTTTGTCTTTGAAAGGTGTTAGGAAGGACCTTAAATAGAGAAAATGCTATGTAATTTAGAAGACCAATACAGAAACATGTAGGAAATTTGTGTAAAAAAAACACAAATAAGTAAGAGTCTACATA
Source organism: Cygnus atratus (assembly GCF_013377495.2). NCBI lineage: Eukaryota > Metazoa > Chordata > Aves > Anseriformes > Anatidae > Cygnus > Cygnus atratus. Next base: position 5,000,439 of record NC_066364.1, read on the forward strand.
ACAGCCAAGGTGAATAGCAGAGAAACCCCCAGGCTGGGATATGTCCCTATGCATCATCTTATCATTCTCAGTAATGGAGACATTTACAAAGACCAACTGTCAATGCCTAGTTTGTGAGCAGAAGAGTTTGAATTCATCAAATAAAAAGAAAAATTCTCTACTGATGGAAAACCATAACTCCGTTGACTTCAAGTCAGACTGTGCCAAGCTGTGAATTTATCCCAAACTGCTAGCCCAATTCTCTTTGGTAATGACCCCGAATAGATTTAGATTGGTGTGAAATAGATGGAAAATGGTTGGTAGCCTGTTATCAGTGCATTTCCCTACTCCCAGCCTTTTATCCCATGAGAGTAGCAGAAGTGAAAAGGTTTCAAACTTCTTATGAAAATATTTTTCCACCATGCCTGTTCCCTAGCCCTGTCTGTTCTCCTTTCTCTCTGCATAAGCAGTTTTAGACTTTATTTAAGTGTCGCATTTCCAAGTGTTCACGACTCTGTACAAAGCTCGTCACACATCACTCATGCCTTATTTCACGGGTTGAGCTGGTAATTAGCATATTTCACAATTAGCCAGTGTATTTGCTTTGCTAATTTCATTCCATGATGAAGGTGCTAACTTGGCGTGAAGCTGTAATGTACTGGTTGATTTATTAAGCTTCCTCTGATGGATGAAAATCACATGCTGTGCCTTTACTGTCGGGGAAAGTTAACAACATCCATTTGTAAGAGATGGTATTTGAAAAGTGATGTTGGTGTGATTGAATGTGTGAATCTGTAATGAAGCCAAGTCAGATAGCTCCTTCCCGATAAAAATCATACTCAACTTCTGTGGTGGCTCCTTCTTGAAACTGGGCTTTTCTGCCTAGATTCCTCCCCAGAAGTGTACAAGTACCAACTACTCATTGGGTATTTAGAGTTGGCATCTTACATTGTGCACTTTTAGGACAAAGAATTTTTTTTTTTTCTTTTCATGAATGAAGCTACACATAAAAAGCCTAGTTGACCAATCAGTAAATTTATCTGTGAGAGCACAGGATTTCAAGTGCTCCTTTTGCAGAAAAAATCTCTAGTCCATGACATCTGGTTATTAGACTAAACCATGGCAGTGGTTGTCCCCATTTTTTTGTCCCCAAAGCCCATGAGTAGCCAGCCATGTTCATATGATGATACTGTCTTATACAAAAAATAATAATAATAATAATAAAATAAAAAAATAATAATAAAATTGTGGCTGTAAGCAAAATATCTGTGAGATATCTGTTGGATATCAAAATATCTGTGGTTTATGATTTTTACTTAAAGATCAACTTTATGAGTTACTCGTGATCTTCACCAGGTTAGACAGCTCTAGACAAAACTGGAGAGATGTAGGATGGGAAAGTTTCATGTTTCAATGAGAGCTATGTGGTGTGACAGGGGAATATTCACGGCATTGGCCAGAGATGATGGGAGGAGTAGTTACAGGCTCCTTCCCTCTGGTAATTCGTAATTTTGTTCTTTGAGTATACTAAAGATCTTTTATGATATAACCTGCCAGGTTAGCCAGTCTGTCTGCCTTAAAACATTTTATCTATGCTTTAAGTGCCTCTGATGCTAGAACACTCCAGAGTATTCACACACTCTTGAAAGTGATGTTCCCTGTGTCCTTGTGGAAGGATCCCTGCTACCCTCATACTCTTCTGTGGCCAGTGATTGGGATAATTTAATATCTGCTCTTTTTATCTTCCAGTATTTCATTTGATTTTAACTCCCCTAAAGATTGTATGTCATCTGGAGAAATGTTTTTGAGAAGGGATTTTGTTCTAATGTTTCTATGCCCAGAAAGAGCAGGTTAAGTTCAATCTCTCTAAAGCCATCACATTTTTGTATTATATCTGCATTTTTACCACTGCATCAGATATGAACTATTGAAAAAATCAACATTAACCAGGTTTTCAGCACAGTTTGGGCTTTTAAAGGCATAAGAAATCAGATTGCTCTGTATCAGAACTTGAATGTTTTTCACCAAAATGTGAAAACAGAAGGGGAAAAAAAATAGTAAGGCAAAAATTAATTAGATAATCCTTGTCTAAATATAAGGAATAGAATGACCCCAGAAAAAAGTATGAATCTCAATTTATTTAAGTAGACAGTAAAATCACACAGGCAAAGGTAACATGAGCTGATGATCTTCAGAGTCTATTCTGATTTTCTGCCTCCATATTTTCTCTATGCTGGATTAATCTTTACTTTGTATAGCTATATACATATGTGATGTTATAACAGTGTTAATAAAAAACAAAAAAAAATGAATTCATGAAAAAAATATCTTAAATCTATGTACGCTTCTAAACATGTACATAATTTTCCAGTTAAATAAGTGCTTAATTGCCATCAACTTCACCAGTTTAAAGAGAAACACAGATTTAGAATGGGTTGTTTCCTTGCATAAAGTCCTTGCTTTTTGTACCCACTCAAATTATATCAGTAGGTCTGGGCTCTACTTTCCTGCACAGTTGAAAACTGCCTAGCCTGGAATTTTCCAGTCTTTCCCAGATTAAAAGACAAGAAAATGTCTTTTATCACGAACATTGATGACTTTACTGACTTTGGCAGTCTTTCCACTCCTGCTACCAAAATACATTCTTGTGTCCGTTCTGCTCCTCCTCCATAATCACCCCACCCTTATGCCTTCATGCTCCTTTTATTCCTTGGCTCAAGCCAATTTTGTAACTCGGCAGAAGGCAGGAGCTGCTGCTTCACACACATTTTGCCTCAGTGTGAGCCCCCAGTTCACACTTCCAGCTGAGCTTAGAGACCATGATCATTAATTATTGTTACTCATGTTGTTGTTTGTGCTCCAAGAGCTGCTTTTTCACCTCAGAAGAGTTACATGAAACTTAAGAGATGCCATTTGGTCAGCCTTATATCATCAAAGACTGCATGTAATTTAGTATATACTAAAGGATGCCTCACCTTGCTGGCTTTTGTCAAGAGTTTTAGACTGTTGCTTAAATTTTGCTAGTTAAAATCTATTTTAAACTGAATAAAAGTTACCTGCCTGACATGAAGTATTACAGAGGGAGAATTAGGACAAATTAGGACAGTAGAATTAGAATTAGGACTGTAGATTAGGACAAACACAAAAATATTTTGTGCTTGTACAGTTATAGTTTGAAAATGTTTTGTGCTTTTTTAAATTATTATTATTATTTTAATTTTTTGTTAGAATGAAATCTATCTCAGCACAGCTCTGTTCATATAAAATCAAAGCCAACGCAGACATTTATAATTTAATTTCAATCTCTAGCTAAGGCCAGCACTATTTCTTCAGTTTTCAGATTGGCTACCTTCCTCAGAGTGAAAATGACAGTTTTAATTTCACATTTATTTATTTATTTATTTATTTTAGCAATGAAAGAATAACAGTGGTGTGATGGTGATTAAAATTAGATTTATTGGGAATGTTTATCTCTGTAAAACATACAAGTAGCTCCATCCTTCATAGATATATACTCAGTAGCTGTTGAATTAACCTCATCTGTCAAACTGTCGTGTATGTGACTGATATGGACAGAAGATATTTTCTTTCTCTTTTTTTCTTTCTTTCTTTCTTTCTTTCTTTCTTTCTTTCTTTCTTTCTTTCTTTCTTTCTTTCTCTCTTTTTCTTTTTCTCTTTCTCTTTCTCTCTCTTTCTCTCTTTCTCTCTTTCTCTCTTTCTCTCTCTCTCTTTCTTTCTAATACATATTTTGACTTTTCAAAAGAGTCTTTATATTTCTTTTATATTCAACAGGCAAGTAAGATATTTTCTCCCTCCCATTTTATACAAAAAAAAAAAAAAAAAAAAAAGAATTATTATATCCTTAATATTTTTATCTTGTTGCTATTGAATTCATTATAGTAGTTTCTGATCCCAACTACACAAAGGCACTGAACTTCTGCTAGTGCATTCAGCAACCAAGAATCAAAGTTCATAGGTTAGCCAGGCCATCGCTACCAGAAAGAAGCAACTTTCCCAGCAGAAGAGATGTGAACTTGTGGGACCATAAAGGTCTTCCATCACCTTGTTGAGGAAATCAAGTCCATGCCATGGCAATAAGTCTAACTCCAAATTTTTCTGTGTCATCAGTTCAGGAAAGAAATATCATGGAGCCCTTAATGAAGCTGGGAATGATGATAAAATAGGAATTATACTGTTAAATGATGCGTGTATAACGAGATGGACTTCAAGACTACCCTCATCCTAGGACACCAGCACTGAAAAGAAGCATTTTTGTGTTTATCCTGTACAACACATAGTACTTGAAGCTATGTCAGAGAACAGAAGATGAAAGAACAGCTCATGAAAACTTGTGAGTTTATTAATGATACCAATTGCACATTTATTAATAATGTCAAAATTTGAGGCAGGCCTTTGGTGTTTCCTAATATCTGGAAGAGAGGTTGATGACAGGAGATATTGAGGAAAATGCATATGATGCATAATACAATACGTAGGGAAGCATAAAGACAGGGAAGCAGACCAGTTATGTGAATGAGGGTCCTTGCTCAGTGGGAAAGAGTAACTTTAATACAAATAGCTACAAGCATGACAAAGCAGCCTACATAAAAAAAAAAAAAAAAAAAAAAAAAAAAAAGTACCAGCTCCAGTCACTAAGGGCACCCTTCAGTCTTTACACATGACTTAAGTGCTGTATTTGGACTTCTTGGATTTCCTGCAATGCACCAGCTGTCTTGTGCAGACTCTTGTTTAATCTTTAAATGTTAGGCATCCAAATTGTTAGTCTAGTACCCACATGCTTAGCTCCCACGTCCCATCCATCACTCTAGTGATTATGCTTTCAGTGTTTTAGGCCTGCTTAGCATCATTATATATTAGAGAGCTGGGACATCCTACACAATGTCTATGGGACTTCTGGACAAAAGAGAGACATGCTTTTGGAAAGTGAGTCTCCAGTAAGATAGATGAGCCCACATGTCTGTTGGGGTAGAAGTAAAGGAGTTTGGTCATTCAGGCTGCCAGCTGGGTGAAAGGTGCAGACCAAAGCTGACCACTGTGCCCAAAGATCTCTCTTGCTACCAATGGTAAAAAATCCTACTCTGAAGTTAAACATGAATGATTAAAATCTTGGTGGAAATACAGAAATCAAGCAGAACACTTCCTTTGCCTTGAAACCTCTCCTACCAACGTCCCTGCAATATCTCAGTCATGCTCTGATGAATTTGGCGGCTGTTTCTGGGAGAGGAGAGTAAAATTGCCACCTTCTTTGGAAGCAGGTGACAGAGTGGCATGTGAGACAGTAACATGTTGAAGTTGTGAGGAAGCAGGGCTTGCTCTGTGTGGCCTGCACGCTTATCTTTCATGCAGGAAGCATCTTTTGAAAAGGTGTTGCAGAAAGAAACACTAAAGCAAGGACCTGACGCCTCTAATGTCTGTGACTCAGTTTATCGACTGGAAATGAGCCAGAATTTCTCTTGCTGCCTGTAAAGCCACCCTGAAGCCACTAGATGGTGCTTTTAACCGCTAGTAAAATCCGCAGTGCTCACAGGCACTGATTTTTTCGTTAAACAGTAATGCTGGAGTTTGGGGGAAGAGGGGTTTTTGCGAAAGAGAAAACTTACCCGGCATCAGAAAAATACAACCAGAAACACAAATTTATCAGAAAAAAAAAAAAAAAGAAAAAAAAAATGCACTGCCTTCTTTCAGCAATATTGATAAACTTGTGATCCCGAAGCAAAATACACTCCCTAGGTACCCTGACAGCTGCTGACAGTAAGGGACAATCTGCTCTGTAATAGCAATGCCTTTTAACAGTGGCACTGGCCAGGCTCCATCAGAGCTGCAACGGCTGGAGGACTCGCAGCTCCAGATCAGCCCCAGAAAGACTGCACGTATGCAGATTGCCTGGGAAGCACCAGTCCCCCTGTTTCCAGCCTCCCAGACCATCTGGCTCCTGGCTCGGACACCAGCCGGCGGGATGCAGGCGTCTGGGCAGGCTGGTGAGAAACCTGGCCCATGAGGCAGGCAGCTCTGGGGATCCAGCCCTTCACTCAAGCCACCCACCCCACATGTCCCAAGCAGCACAGACATCCCTTCAGCTGCACGTGCAGGAAGAAAAGACTCTGATTCTGCTCTTATTTGTTATGAGATGGGTAATGCAGAAAAGCATCACTCATTTCCATTCAACTCCTGTCTTTTCTCTTAGGTTTTGTTCTAGCCAAGTGGTGCCTCTTCTCTCCAGTCTCCCTCGGCTGAGTAGAAGATAAATTTGCAAAGTTTAAATCAGATGGCTGATGTTTTCTGCAGTGAGGGCCCAGCAATTTTGTTTATTTGTCTGTTTGTATGCTGGGAAGCAGTGCCACATTTGAATAAACTATGGCGCTTCTCAAAAATCACTGCTCTGCAGCCTTTAACAGAAGTCTGGCCTGTGCCACCTTTTGAGAATTATTTCATTCCTGTTGGTTGTAAAAAAGCTGAAGCAGATACTAAAGTTAGGAGTGCTGGAAGTGTTATCTCAGTTTGATGAGTGTCTCCTGAAAAGAATAAAGGGAACAGTGTGGGGCTCCACTGATTACAGTGATAAAAAAAACAGCCTCATCATCCTCAGGTGACATTGTGTAAAGTCTCAGGCTACCTCTATTAAACCCACATGGCTCCCAGTAATTATTGCACCTACGCTAATGCAGTTGGTATCTTCTGAAGACCATTGTCATTTCCATTCTCAAGGGTAAATTTTATAAAGTAGAGATAATTAGGACTGCTAACATGACCTTTTGCACAATACATCAATAATATCCTGTCCAGATACAACTGTATTGTACTAAAAACACCTGAAGTTCCATGAAAACAGATCTGCCAGAATGATTTCTAGCCTTGATTTAAAAGCATCAGAATGTTACATCTCTCATAATCGATTCCCATATTTAATCATCTTCTCTGTTACATATGTGTGCACTGCTCTGCTGTGATTTGCCTGCTTTCATCTTGCAACCATTACTTCTTGTTATTCTTTCTTCAGCTGAAGACATCCTTCAGTAACTTCCCGTAAAGGAACATGGCACACTTCCTTACCGTAATTGGGTTACAGAACTCATACCATATTCTAGCCAACTTGTTAGAACTGCAACACAGTAAGCCTTAACGAGATATGTCTTTTCTTATGTTAGACTTTTTCATGATAAGAAGAAACTGTAACATTGTAAAGACAAAGCCATCGTTGTATATTCCAAATTCAAACAGCAGTAATAATATTTTCTGGCTCCAGATTTATGTTTCCAGCTGGCTGAAGTGACTTGGCAACCGAAAGCATAAGCTTTGTTTCATTTCTTGGTATCAACAAGTACCCTTAAGGCATATTAGGGAGGTATGACAAAAATTTAGTAAATGCCAAAAGCAGTGAAGCTTAGTTATTGGCTTGCCAGCATGAGAGAAATATAATCGGCATTTTGTAAGTATGAATATAGAACAAGTCCTGGCATTACAAGCCACTGTCAGTTAGGAGGAACTTCCTACTTTCCAGCATATATTACATTTTATGCCAATTTATTTTTACAGTGTGGCTTAGAGAATGGAGGATTAAGCACAATGATGTGGCATAAAACAACATATGTGCATACATGTGTACACATCGTATGTATGTTTTCTTATTCTAAAGCATTGCACTTATTGGAATTCCTTGAGTTTGGGAAAATTAAGAATGAGTTCACCTCATAGCCTTCTTGGACATTATTTTTACTATCCTAAAAGTAAGTCTTTAAAATCCTTGTGGCTTTTCATCTCCTCCCTCCAGGATAGGGATGTCTTAAGGCCTTTGCACTTTTCATGCAGATAGAAATGAGTTTTAATTGAAGACTTTGGCAAAACCTAAAAATACTGTGGCAACTTGCTTCAGAAACCTAAATGTACATCTTCAGTATGAAATGCATAATAATGAATAAGACAGTCCACGCTGGATCTTCTGCCTTTATTTGGGTTTGCTTGTGATTTAAACTGTCCTTTTCAGTTCTGCTTCCACAGCTTCAGCTTTCAATGTCAGGTAACTGCATTCAGTTTTCAGTGGCCAAGAAAGCATGGTCAGGAAAGAAAGTGAAATGAGTTTTAAAGACATCAGGAGATAGAAGGAGTTTGACACAGAGGTGGTACAACAGATCTTTCAAGAGCATTTTAACAGGAACACAGAAGCTGGTTTGTCATCCTATGGCTACTGAGCCCCATACTATTGGCAAGCTGTCTCAGAGCCATGCTGAATGTCCGTCTGTGGCTCTTTGCTGGCTGCACAGATGATCCATAAAAATAAATGAACCAGTGGGAGCTGATGAAGATACCACAACCAAAATGTCCAGGTATCTAGCTACACATCCAGATCTTCGTCGCATGACATAAAACTGGGCATGTGAATATTTTAATATGTGACTTCCTGGGCCCAAGAGCTTAGATTCCTCCATCTAAAATAATCAGGTATTAAATAGTTCAAATTCTTATTTTGCTGTTAACTTTGATTTCAGATTCCTCTACCAACACAAATGTCCGAGCTGTGGGGGTTACCTTCTGGCCTTACCTGTATCCTGTTTTTCTTCATTGTAGGTTTCGCACATTTTGAGGGACTTTGAGGGACAATAGAAAAAAAAAAATATATATATAGTCCATCTTTCCACTTTGCACAGTTTCTTACTGTTGGCAAGTACTGACCTTAGAGGACAGGTATGGGGCTTAGCTCACTCCTTAGTTCAGCAGGTCAGATCAGGAGCCAGGAGAAATATTTGCTGTCAATTCCAGACAGTGACCTTGAACAAAGTGAAACTCCATAAAGTTCCTTTTTCTTATTATGCAATTGATCAAACTCCAGTGAATAACAGCCATATTGTAATAGATTTTCAAGGTCATCGGGTCCAAGCTAGTTTTCAGCCTCCCAGACTGTCTTGAGGTAGAGATTATAGGGGAAAAAAAAAAAAAAAAAAAAAAAAAAAAAAAAGAGTTTGAACCCCGAGCCAAATGTCTCCTTCTCTTTCTGCCATATTGCTGTAGAACACATTTCTATGGCTTTGATATTCTATCCTAACAGAGTTATTGAGAAGTGGGATATATAGCTAGCAAAGTAAGGATTTATCTAGAAAAGTGGTCTGTTGGAACAATAAAATAGTTGTGCCATCTTTTGTATGCTAGAGGATACAGTGCCTGGTTATTTGATTAACCTGAACCCTCTGAACTGCTTAACCTCTCTTGCCCATGCCTGCACAACTTGGCACAAAGAACCTCACTGCTCTTGCCACTGACAGAGGTCTATTTATGGGAGGTGGATGGTGGTGCAGAAGAGGAGCAGTCCCTCTTGGCCCAGTTGCTCTCTTCCACATGCCTTCCGCCTCAAGCCCAGCTCCACTGGGTTGATTTAGGTTCTGCCCAAAACTCCTGGCCCCCATCCCATTGCCTCACAGCAGGAGCAGGCCCATCTTCTCCTACTTTCCACTGGAGAGATAAAGAACCCAAGAATCCCAGGAAGTCAATCATGGACATAAAGGAATGTATGAGAGATAGGAGGTGTTTTCTGGGGAGGAGACTGGCAGTGGAGGACGATCCTGTACTCCCACTGCAACCCCACAGTCTGCTCAGCTGTCAAGAGGAGGTTAGTGAAGGTTAATGAAGAAAGAGGGAAAGGTTTTCTCCCTGGAATAACTTTGTGAAATCATTTGCAGCTCTTCACAACTTCATTGACTCTTATTGGTCTCCTCCCAAAGCCCCCCTTCATACCCCTGGAGCTTCCTTCAAACCCACATCTTCATCCTCCAGAACCCCACTGATCCTTCTTGCCACTCATCATCACATCTGTCGCTATAAAACTTTCACAGTTCTTCTGCCATGTTCACAAAATCTAATTTTGCCTAAGATATCTCGAATCAGCTCTGCTACAAGGCATGGGAAAAGATTTAAGATGCTCTGACAGCTTTACAGAAATTACTAACAGTTGCAAATATACTATTTCAAGTGAATGCAAGTGCTCATGAACATCTGTACTTGTATGTGTACATGCACAGTGGGGTGCGTGATATAGCCTACGTGACAGAGACCAATACTGCTTGAGTCTTGTCTTTCCATTGCTCTAATTAGGTACTGAGTGGTAACAGAATTAACTTAAAACTGCTTCTACAGCTGTTTGACATTTCTGTTTATAACACAACCCATATAATTGTGTGTGAACTATTTGTTCATTTTCCTGAAAAAAAGGGGGATCTAAGTTTGGAAGAAAATGTAGCTGATTAAGGGATATGTACCAGTGAGGTTTCACCGCTGCAGGACAGAGGTTCAGGAGACCTGAAATCTTGAATTTAGGCCTGGGCAAAACACAGATTTCCCAGTTATGTTTAGCAGGAAACCTTTGTTTTCAGTCTTCTAGAGGTATTTTCTGTAGCTGGTCAGAAAAATAGAGGGAAATAATTTAATTGTACCCAATAAATATTTATTTTGGAGTGATACATGTAGACAGTCTACAATAACTCTTTTCTGAACACTGAACTAAAACTGGCAGCAAAATTAAATTGCTTTAAGACATCACTTGAGATCAAAAATCAGTAACAAACCCAGGAAGCCAGGAAGCTTAGCTTTGCTCCTCTTGTGTTTAAAATTTTGTCTTCATTTGAAGATGTTCAATCAAGCATAGGCAGTGAAATTGGCATGCTTAAAAGCTAACAAACAAACACAAACAACAACAGCAAAAAATAAGCAAACAAACAAAAAACACCCACACACATTCAAATTTTTTGTTTTTCTAATGCTTTTAAGTCCTTAGTAAGCGTGTATTGGCCATTCGCTAATTATGGTTTTCTTTGGATCACTGCCATATCTGATAATTAGAGCATTTAACACCTGAATTTACACCTGCAACGTTGGCTGCAAAAGGCCCCGGGCTCACAACAAATTAGGTTCTTTCATCATTTCATACTAAGAGGGATGATCAGATGTCCACAAAATGCACCAGTATAAACCCTTTGAAAAGGTAAGCATTTGTAATTTGCTCATTGAGAGTTTAAAGATATACAGTGAAATTATAGAATTGTGTCAACATCCTACTGTTTGCTCTGTCTCTCTTTTTGGGGCAGGCCATAGGTATGCTTGCCAGAAATATTTTGAAAGTTCTGTTTTTCTTCATAGGTTGGATCTGCAGACCCAAAATGATGTAATTTAATCAGAGCTCTACTAGATCTAAAGAAATAGTATGTCCTAGAAGTCCAAATATCTTCTCCAGTGTCATACAATGTATAGATATGCTTATATTTACCTGGGGTTTGTTTTTGTTTTTGTTTTTATTTATGTATTTATTTATTTATTTATTTTCTTCAGATAGTTACTTTTTGATACAGAAATGACATACGTTCAATGGCCATTCTAATGCCTTCTCATCATCAGGACCTTGGACTGAATGATTAAAAACAAAGGATCTTGAGACTTTTCAGAGCTTAATTATCAGCTTCTTTCTCTACAGGTGATTTTTCAATTTAAAATTAGTTACCCATGCCCAAATATGCTCCAAAGCTGTCACTTAATGGTAGGGTTCATATAGTCAGTGAGCTGTCTGGAGAAATATCAAAGCTAATGGCAGCGCTGAACCTCAAAAGTAAATTTATAGTACACTGTCATTATAGTCTCTGTCCTAAAATTGTATGTGTTAAACTAGTTGTTTTCTGGTAGTGAAATATGTAGCCACAGGCAATGAGAAACAGGATTTTTAGGGACATTAAAATCTTTCTTACTATAAGTTATTTTATTTGAAGTGAATTATAAGTAGATAAAATGTTCAACACAGATACGATTTCAAATGGTGGCACTGATTGATTTACTGCATTCAGCTCTGGAGCCCCTGATATAAGGACATGGACCTTATTAGAGCAAGTCCAGAGAAGGGCCATGAGGATGACCAGAGGGCTGTAGCACCTCTCCTACAAAGACAGGCTGAGGGAGTCGGGGTCTTTCTGCCTGGAGAAGAGAAGGTCCCGAGGAGACCTCACCACAGCCCCTGTGTCAGGAAGATAGCAAAGTTACGCTCCAAAAATATGAGTCAAAATTAAGCTATAGCATAGATATATTAAAATGGGAGAAAAACAGGATATGCAAGAAATACCAACACAAGGAGTTTCATTGAGCATTTCGTCTTGAATTTATTCATGAATGAACTATTAATGTTCATTTTTTTACCAGGATAAAAACTATTGCTTATAGTTTATAGAGGTTTTATAGAGGTTTAGTTGTTCTAGAAAAAGTTAACTCCAACAATCATTCCACCACACTGCATAATGCTGAAAAAAACATTTTAGCTATTTTAATTAGTTGTCACTAACTCTCTCTTTCTCTCTCCATATATATACATATCTATATATACAGTAGGTAGTTGCTACATAAGGTAATATACCTATGGTATATAGATATATAGGAGAATATGGCTACAGAATATGGAGGTAACAGTCATAATGACATAAGTAGCACACCTCTTCCAGAAAGGAGACAGATTGTTAAAGATTAATCAAACTTTACACTTAAAAGGGAAGCCCTGGTTAATGATCCGTATTTCAGTTTCTTTCCTGGTATCTATCAACATTCTGTTGAGCACCTTACTGATATTAATTTATTCATCCTCACTGCAGTGCTGTGGGGCACAGAATTTCACTGTGCCTTTCACTTCAGTGATGCACTGAACAAGCAACAAAGGAACAGGTTTCCAAAAAGACATAGGGATGGAAACAAAATCAGAAGTAGAAAGCAAAAAGTTGTTCATGGTGAGGTCCTGCCTGAGAAGACCAAACATTCGAATTTCCTTTTAAGAAGAAAAGAAACCCAGCACTTTCCTTCCACAGTTTTTGTACCTATTTTGGCCACTGAAGTGCCATAGGGAAGTGGAACAATGGTAGCTGCATTCAGGGGCTTCTGTTGCTGATATTTTACTTTGTTACATCAAAATGGTAGCCAGGTTTCACTGTGGAGTCCAGTTTACATGATGAACATATAACATTTTCAGAGAATGACAATAAAGACTGCTTCCTCAAATGACACAGGCATGGGAACATCACCATTGTGAGTCAAAGCTGAACCTGGACAGGAAATGAATGATGTGCTAAGCTCTAGGGAATTGTACTGGTGCAAAATTAGAGACTGCTACAGTTCTGCAATAACTGTAAATTAACTAGGGGAGTTGGAGGAATGAGCTTTTAAAATCTAGCACCTAATTCCCTGTAAGTTCTGTTTTAAATTTGCAAATATTTTCACAATTAAACAAAATGTGTACCAACACACACTTACTTAATTTAAAACACAGATGGCATTTTGTTATCTATGGTCTATATGGACCGATATATTAGAGTGGACCAAGCCATTAAAACACCTGCTAACACTTATTGTATAACAGTCTATAACTGCATAAGTTTATCTAAAAACATTCTTAGGTGACTGAGGATAGACTCCATTTTCATGCACTGACAATGCAGATATCAAGTTTACGCTTAAAATTATTATTCAGCTTATATATTCCTCTCCAAAAGTAACTGATTCATCAAAACTTGAAAGCATGCTAAATTCAGCTAAAAACAAAGACCAGAAGTACCATTGTGCTTTCTTTTTATTAATTGCTTAAAGGTTTAAAGACTCTTATCCAGGTAGAGGAGGTTGTTCATTTTAAACATTATTATTTGGGTTATCAAATCTTGATTTCTATCATATTTAGATATCTACATAAAATGAAGACATTAAACATTTTTGAAAATCTTCAGATATTACATATGTGTATGAGATCTCTGTATGTGTAGACATAGGGAAAATGTAACACCTTTATCTTATTAAATAAATTCCCTTTTACATGAACATAGTCCCTTATTAATGTCTCATAAATGTCTTATTAAAATCTAGTACTCTAGGCATGGTTAGAGTTGGGTCAGAGACTGACTTCTCTTATTACTGCATCCCGCTCAGTCCTGCATTGAACAGGAGACTGGACTAGATGACTCAAAAGTCTTCCTTCGAGACATTTCAGTAAATCGTTCATCCAAATGAGCAAGGCATCAAGCAGGATATTTGAAGTACTTTTTCCACCTAATTCACTACACTGCTAATTTAGTTAACGTTCCTACTTTGTACCTATTCCTATGTCTTAAGAGCATCATATTACTTAAATAGGTAATGATAACTCCATTTAGTTTTGTTTTCCTTGTTTTTCATGATTCTTTACACTAGCTGTTGTAGAGTATATATCAACAGTGACATTTTCTTAATGATTTATCTTTATTCCTAGATGGGGGAAAAAAAAAAAAGGAAAAGAAAGGAAAAATGAAGAGTCAGAATAATGGCACATATATATTCAGAAGATTCCCAGATCGGGAAAAATTTCTTGTCTTAAGGGTGTATGCTGCACATAGCACAGTTGGGGAACAACTACTTTCTAAATTAAGGCGTGTAAGGGTGGTAGTCAACCCTACAGGGAAAAATGACCTTTTCAATAATAATCTTGAAAATTTGAGTGGTTTTTGGACTTTTTTGGTTGCTGTTGTTCTTTTGTCAATTTCTGTGGTTACATTTTGTGAACAGAATAAAATATTTCAGATTTAAAAAATTAGATGAAAAAGGCAATTTCCCTTTTAAGATGTCTGTAAAGAGGAAAAATAAACTTCTTATATGTGTGTATGTATAAATATACATGCATATAAAACATATTTTATGATATATTCAATTTCTAATTAACTATAGATTGATATTCAAGAAATTTTTTATCTTAGTTTAAAAAAAATAGTTCCTTAACCTTTTGTCCTTTTCATCAGTGCTCCAAATGCAAGCACAAGAGAGTAATTGTTTTCTGTCCTTTAGAAATTAATCTTCAAATTTTTTGTATGCAAAGTAGGGAGTTGTAGTAAGTCCTGAAGTCATATTTCTTTCAGTTCTAGCAATCAGTGAAGTGAAAATCCCTTTGAAAATCTACTAACTTCCCTATTGTAGTTAAAAGAAGGAAATGGGTGTTTCCAGATCTCAATTCATTTCTTCCAACAGTAAACACTAAAATCTCACGTATGCATCATGTCATTAAAATGCCTAATTGTTCTCATTCACTTCAAGTGAATTCAAGTAACTGGTTGATATATAGACATCTATTTTTACTAGAATTCTGTGATAACACAGTTTAAGTTCTGGTACTGCGTCCTGCTCCACTTCAAGTAATTTTATACCACTCCTTTTATCTGTGATGATGGCTATACTTTACACAGATAAACTTGCAATAATATCCAGCTACCACAGTTATTTCATCTTGGTCTGTAGTACCAAAATCAAAAACATGAATATATTACACAGATATAACCCCACCAAAAAAAATGTGAATCTCAGGTTATACCCATTTAAGTCACATTTCTCATGTGAGAATGTTTTTAAGTGATCTAACACATACTTGACGCTCCATAGGTAGCCTTCATTCAGTGATAATTAATGGTGATTAATTAATTAATTAATTACAAATACAATTATTATGACATGATAGTAGTGTCCAAAGACATCAGTGAGGGATTATGGCACAAGCATGCAGGGTGTGTAGTAGAATGAAGCAACATCCTCTCCAAAGAGATTATGAATGGTGTATTTTGAAACAGCATACTGGAGCAACAAGCAGGAAAACCCAAAGAAATGGTGAAGAGCTCTTTGCAAACACCTTAAGGAAGAGATGTCTGGTGCCACTGGCTTAGGTTTGCTGAATGTTTTATGGATACATGATGTGAGTTGCAAAGATATTGTCAGGACAAGCTAAATCTCTTTAATCTTCACTTGTCACTTTGGAAACCAGAAACTTAAGGTGAAACTCATCACAGAGACACTGTGGTGTCTATCTCATGGATTGACTTCTTTGCTTGTATTAAGATAAAGATACCTAAAAAGGAAAAGCAAGCTAAGAAATGGCAGCAGGTAGTTGAAAACATAATCTGTCTGTTGACATTGGTTAATGTATTTTTTGTCTGTGCAAAGAAGAATCAACATTTAAAAGACATTACTACTAACACATTGTTGATCATCTTAAAAAAAAAAAAAAAAAAGTCAGAATGGGACTGAACTAAACTCCAAGGAGGAGATAACTAAGAGAGGACATAACTAATTCTGGGTATAAAGTATGTCATATCAGCAACATGAGTTTAGGAAAATTATTGCCACTCTTCAGAGAAAAGATTTCAAAAAGTACTGTCTGATAAAATATGCATCCTATATTTAGGATCTGTAAACTAGAACCACATGGAGTGTTCTGCAAGCAAATTAAATCAGAGAAACTTTTCACTGATCGTTTCTTTACTATATTTACTTCAGCATTTTGAAAAGTAAAAATTATGTTTTCTAATGTATATTATAAAATAACAGTTCATTTTTTTCTATAGATCTTCTATCAACATTTCTGTGAAAGAAGACTATTGAAAACATTATTTTTATTATAAGCAGTATTTTAGTTAAAGTGGTTCTTTAAAACCACCTCTTGATTTGGAACATAATTGTTGTCAAACAAGATTCCTCCACTCCTTGTTGTCTGTGAAAGAATCAGAACTTTTCCTGCTGTAATTACCATAATAAAAAATATAATGCACTAACATTTACATTTATTTTATCCAAAGATTTAATACACCCAATTTCACCTTTAAGCAATTACAGAAGATGGATTTGGTACTAGGAGAGACTGGACTCCACTGCAGAATACACATGTTACAATAATCTATCTTTATTAGATAGTTAAAACAGCCAGTACAATGATTATTTGTTCTCTCCACAAACATTGCCATTTTTAAAATTTAAGAAGAACTCATTATCTATGTTACCAAAGATCTAGATCCTCTTAATTAAAGCTTCTGAAAATTATTAGAAGCTTTCAATAAACATCTGACAGATTTTAATCACGTCATTTCACATAAATTGTGGTTAACTGCTTTGCCATCAAACCCATGGGCTTTGCTGAAGACATTAAATTTTGGCTTTCATAGAAAGTGTCTAACATCTTAAATCCTGTGTTCAGTATAATTTTCTATAATGGACAGAAAATGACTAGTAGAATTAGAATCTACAAATTCAGGGTATATTTATATGTTTCATTTTACTTTAATTGTTTTTAATCAGTTTTAAAACTTTTTTTTTTTCACTGTTTGACACTAATTAGCATTCTGAAGAAAAGATTATTACAGCCGATGACTAGGCCACCCCTGCAGCCCCCCTGCTACCAAAACCTCACCGCAATACATGTACTCTGAATGACATGAGTGCTTCAAAAAGAGCACTGTTGATTTAAGGGGTTGCCTCTGTAACTGTTTTATAAAGTGAGTGACCCAAAATCTATAAAAAATAAAATAAAATTTAAAAAAAAAATTCAAATTTGACCAGTGAATGGGGCTTAGATTCAAAAAATAATAATGATAATAATAATGAAGTCAAATCTAAATTCTTAGTTCATCTTCAATACTACACTGCTTGAAAGTTAGGGCTGTTTAATTCAGGGAACCTTCTGCAATGCAAAGCAAGGAATGTTGTATACGCTATGAAATTGTGACTAATAAAGAACCATCAAAACTGAGCCAACTTGAGGCAGCAAGTACATATTGTTTAGTGCTTCTTGGCAGAGATATGTTAACTTGGGTATGTGTGAAATTTCCTTTTATCACGTTATGTTCTGGGTTAACTCGTACCACACCTGCTGGTGTGTCTTTGTGGTGCAGACATAAACTGAGCATTTTAATCTCTCCCTGAAATAGACCCTTTTTAAGTTGCAAATTTTGTTAGAGAATAGAATGATTCATTAGAAGTCCTCAGAGCAAAGGTCATTTCCTAACACTTCATTTGAGCTTTAGCAAATATTTGGGTTCTGAGCTCCACCTACAAGATGTACTGTCCCACCTCATGCAACATTAAAGGCTGTGCTCTATGTACCTACATTACACTCCATGAACAGAGGGATAGTGAAAGACTGTGTCTCCTGCTTGAGTGAACACATTCCCAAAATCTGCAGCTGTACTAGTGAATACAACAGTGCTGGGGCACAGGGCTTTGCACTAGCATTTGGTTTTTGTCTATGCTGCTGAATTTTTAGAAAAGTCTTTGAAGCTGTTTGGGCTTGAATCTATGAGCATTGTCACATACAGTTACTAGGCAGTGTTCAGGAGCAACACCAGATCACATCTGAGCACTCCCTCTTTCAGACTATGAATGGGGCAGATTGTGGTAGTTGCTCTTACAGCAGCAGAATAGGAGTGGACAATATTTAGCTTACCCAGCTAGTCTTCCAGCAGTGAGGGATCTGTTGGCATGCCCATGCTATCTGTAGATATGATAGAGTGCAGATAATACATGTAATGCAAAAGTCCCAGTGCAAGGGTGTTGCTGAAATGTCTCAGGTATAACCTTCAAGAAGCAGCTTTGGTAACACACTTTTACATAGAAATCTAATGGACAGGATGAGTTTGTACCCCATATTTTACTAAAATTATTTCAGGTGAGGAGAATTGAATCATGGTCATCTCAGCTAGCGTACTGTTAGCCTGGTTTCCATGCAATCATGATATCTAGTCAATTTTCATCTGTATATCTCTTTGACAGTCAATATTGCCCTTAACAACACTTGAACACGCTGTCCAACCTACTGCACTTGCCAAAAATGAAGTATTTTACTGGCTGTAGTTATACTTAAAACTGTACCTGTAGGCACAAGCCATGCTATACTATTAAAACTTTTTTGACTTCCAAAACCAGGCAGCTACATACAAATGGCTTCTCAGGACTGGTCATTGGTCCATGTTAGCTCTCAAATCACACCCAGGAATAATTTAGGAGAGTGCAAATTGTCTCAGGCCAACATCAGACCAAGAGCCATGCTAACACATCAGTCAGTGCCAGATCTCAGGTCTATTCCCTAGCCTTGCTTTGCTTCCTGACACCGAGCTGATAGCAGGTATTCAACTTCTAAAATTACATTAAACTTACTGACTAGATAGAGAGTAGAAATGGAAATTTGTGCCCCTAACAGGAGAAAGATGATTATAATCTTGCAGCTATCTAGACACTTGGTCAGCTGGACTGCTGTAGATTTCCCTGTATCAGCTGAGCTCCGTTGGCTGCAATGTAATTTGAAAGCCTAGCACACACCTGCATGTAGCTACTTAAGTACAGATATATTAATCTGCCAATCACAGCTTCAGTAGTTCCACTATTCACATAACTACGATTTAGTAGTGATATCATTGCAGTACAAAGTTGTGGTAACACATCAGTGAGCACAATATATTATGCCTCGGTTTTCAGAGATATTACAAATTTGATAAAAACTTCCTTCAGTCATTAATAATTATAGTGTTCCTCTGTTCAACCATGCAGTCTCCATGTCAAATGCAACCTAGAAAAAGCTAACTCAGCTATTGCTTCATTCAGCAATAAAGCTGCTATTAATAGGTTTCATTCTTACAGTTAGAAAGCATTGTAATAATTAGCATAGTAGGCTGGGATTATAATTAAACATGTTCTGATCATGCAGCTGTGTAGGATTCCAGAGCTGTCGGTTAATGAAGCTCAAGATGATACTGTCAATAACAAATCTGATAATTGCTTACAGGGCAATGGCAAGTTTAACAAATGTTCCTTCATGCAAGTAGTGGATAGAAATTGCTTTCAGCCAATTATGCCTTCAATTACTTTGGATGAATGAGGCAGGAACCTCTAGCCTATTATAAGCCCAAATACATCATTATTAAGTAAATATTTTGACACAGTGTTGAAACTGACTTCTGTAAAAGCATGTATAATATTTATAAGCATTGAAAAGGTCACATGTTGTATAATCATAATTCAGTGCCAGCTACAGGAAATCCATGATGAATCACTGCAGTAATATTTTAATTCTGGGAACAGTCAATAGTTTTTTGAAATGTTATAAGAGATGATATGACTGATAAATACCTGTGTCTTGTAATACCTTTAAAAAGAAGGAAGCAAAACAACAAAACAACAGGAAAACATATGTAATTATCATGGAATAAAGTGTATACTAATATATACCATGCTGGTAAAGCCATATCCATGTATTTTGGAGTAGAGTTTCATATCACATTACATCCGAGAACAATTTTAATAAAAATAGGAAAAGATTTATTGTTTTGGCCTTCCAAAGAACAAAAAATATTGGGGAGTGGCAGAGAGGGAAGGGGGAAGGATCCTCTAGCTACCCTGCAGATTCATTTCACGTGGCTCAGGATCACGCTTTGCAGTTCTTGCTTCATCCTTGCTTAAGGAGGAAATGCAAATATAAGATTATCCTCCACTTTCAGGAGAACTAGTTGTAAAACAGCACTGAGAGGTCATGAAAGTTTCTGTCTTCGGGGGAACAAACTGATGTATGGCAATCTGGTGCCAGCAGAGTTACTATAAAGGTTAGACTTATCCTGTGCAACATCTTAGTTTCTCTGGTTTCCATAAATTATTTTTCCTCAAAGCAGGAAATAAGGTCTGAAATCCTATAGCACATGTTAAGTGAGAAACTAGACCAGAAAACAAGTGGTTTATTTCAACAAAACATTGTTGAATGTCCTATGCTCTGTGAAAAGAGATTTCTGTTGAGTATATGTTGATTATAAACTGTGTGCACAATTAATTTGTCTCAAGAGAAAACAGATCACTTGAATACCTGTAGATCTGTTTATTATAGCACCACTTAAAGTCTACTGCACTTTAGTCTTATTCCATTTTAAAATAGTGATCCAATGGCAAATCCTTGAAATATTTTTATAACTGAAACTGAGCTAGTAAACTAGATTTTTTTATTTTAGTTTTTCAGTTTCTAGGGAACTAATTGAAGCAAGCAGAAGCTTTCTTTAGGTACCTTTCCTTTTAAAATATAGACTAGTTAGCCACTTGTTTTGGAATTATGCTTCATTGTTCAGCGTGTATTGTCCCTTTCCTGGAATGCTAGGGCAGATAGGAAGGTAGAATAGACCTTTACTATTAATGTTATAAACGCATATAGCATTTGAACTTTATGTGTTAAACCTTTATGGTTACACTCTGAATAGTAGCTCTTCATGAATTCAAAGTTTTGCATTACTGATTTCTCTTGTCAAATTTCAGGTTAAAACAACATACCATCCCATTAAAAAACAAAAGGTATGTTGCGTCCTCATGATTCAACAAATGCAACAAGTTGCTCTTCTGTTTATACCAAGTGCATATGACCTCATAGTCTCAGTCTTATCATTTCTGTATTATCTGCTGCATATTTATTACTTCCAAAGTAGTCCCCTGTTTACAATCAAGAGAAAGTATATATAAAGCTTGCAGTTCCTTTGAACCAAACAGGCAGAGAATATGTGATCTACCTACAAGCCTCTGACTAAGCTTTGAACTTTCTGATATTTGGGTAAGGTAGTGCTGCCTTACTCTAACGTGGCTTTCAACTTGTGGTCCAAAAAATTCAAAAGTCAAGCTATCACAGTCTACCTTAACAAAACTGTAAATCACCCTTTTTTGCTAAGTATTACAGTGCAGTTTTCAAAAAAACATTTCCTAGATCTGGTGTCCCAATGGGATTGCTGGGGTCTTCTAGACTTACTTTCAGCTCATGACAAGCTGTATAGTCTACTGTACTCTTGCAGCTTCATGTAATTCTATCTTCCACTATGGATCTGTGTCTAAACTGCTCAATGCTTTTAAGGTAGTGTTTTACTCCATAAACCTGATTTTCAACAACATTGTCCTTTACGTTGCCACTTTTAAACACAACAAATGAAGACAAACCAAAGATACATAGAAATGGCAGCACATTTCTATGTCCATTCTATAAAGATATCAATAAAGGTGAATGTTGCTGAAGACAATGTTGTGTATACCTGGTTGAATATTGACATACTTTTTCTAGAAATTTTCTTCATGGATTGAATACAGGATAACTGTTGTCATTTCAGGTTATTGACTTCATATTTACTTGTTCTCTGGATGATGTAG
Source organism: Cygnus atratus (assembly GCF_013377495.2). NCBI lineage: Eukaryota > Metazoa > Chordata > Aves > Anseriformes > Anatidae > Cygnus > Cygnus atratus. Next base: position 5,022,384 of record NC_066364.1, read on the forward strand.
CTTTTTTTTTTTTTTTTTTTACTTATAAGATCTCTTTCCTCTACAATAAGATCTCATAAAAAGATTAACAATAATACTCCCATAGTCACCAAAATCATGATGTTGATCAATCTCAAACCATTCTATGGCAGTAACTTCACTTTGTTACTGTCCAGTGTTCTTATAAAACCACTGATAAAAGACCAGTTAATATCATGAGCATACCACAAGGGAAATTACTTTTGTTACTAAAACAAAATGAATCACCTTATTTGTATTAGAAATCAAACTTATCAAGTTTATTTTTAGTATTTCAGAATGAAATATAATCTTTCTGATTATATTAAAAAAAAAAAAGGCTGATACTGTGTATTTTTTTGTGTGTGTGTGTCACTGAACATTTTCAAATTGTTCAGATTAAAACTTCTACCATGTGATTGCTACATGGTAAGCTGCTGTATACATTGCTCTTCTTTTGATTTATCTAAATCAACACAAATAGCAAAAAATGCATGAACTTAAACAAATGCCAACCATGTGAGGAAAAGAACAAAGCCTGTTTCAGCATTAAAAATTGCATGTTTTTACTTATAAAATTCTCTCAGTTTCAGCCACTGATTTTTGCCACCGTTGTCTTCCTTGCAGAGAGTATGTCCTTTCCCTGTTGTTTCTGGAACTCGTACTTCTAGTGTCCCCCAGAATTTTCCTGCTGACGTGATGTCCTAAAAGGTAACGTATTTTTTTTCCTCACTAACATCCTCCTACAGTCTACAACTATCAGATGTCTTTTCATTCAGACAGCCTAACAGCTTAATATTTCTACCTATTTTCAAGCCAGTTGTTCTCAGTTTAGTTCTTCTTTTCTTAGTTCTTCATTTCCATCCTGCTCTTCAGATGGTGCCAGACCACGAGCATTTAAACTTCTATCAGCTGTCATTTGAAAAACTATATTAAATTTTACTGAGGCTAACAAATTGCCTGAAAGCCTTGTTGAGATGTAAACTCTGGAGAATGCAAGTGAAATCCTTAAAGCTATCTGGGAACAGTCATACTATGAGTGTCTTCAGCTGGTAAGCAGTCAACATGATAAAAAAACTGCCCTCCCAACATGCATGTAGTATTGGAGAGAATACAACGATAGACAGTACACAAAGCACAGCTGGTAAACTGTGCTCCCCAGCTGGCAGAGTGACTTTTAGGGCTCATATTGTTTAGCTATACTTTCATATATGCCAAAACTATGCAAATCTGTCATAACGTTGTGTGAATGATTTGCACAGAAGGGCCCCAAAATCAAGAAGTGGATCCTTGTTGTTTGTTCTTCAAACTTCTTATCAGTACTCTATGTAGAAATTTTTTGTCAAGGACAATTTAACACTGTATTGATTTTTAATCCCATAAAAGATAAAGGTAATGCTACTTTTAATCCATTTCTGTTTGTCCACTAAAATAGACATTAAACGTTAGGATTATTTAAATATGACACTCCCTTTGGAGATGCTGAGAGCCATTCAACCTTAAGCCAGGCTGAGCTGATCATGACTGCTGATTGTAGGTGTATATTTGACTTTAATTGACAGGCAGTGCCTAAGTAAATAGCAGGGATTAGCTAGAACTTGCAGCAGGTGTGGTACAGACAAAAAAGTGGAAGAATACCTATTACAAAGAATGCCTTCAGAATACACACGAGACTCTTTAGGTCCTAAAGCCCGTGGTACCATTATGGCCATGCTAATTTATTGTAATATCAGCAAGTAAATTAAACCAGAGACAATTTCATATTCTGACTGTATTTCTCACATTGAGTGCTACCGTTTTCTACAGTAATAGCCAGGTAAAAACTAAATATTGCTTATACCACTTGGAAACATAATTGGCAAAGACAGAATAGGTTTCTCAGCTTGGATGTTTTCCAATACTGATTCAGATATAATGCCAAAACAGGTAGAAGGAAAGACAAGTGTCATGAATGATACCAGTCATTTCTACAGTTTTCCTACAGAGTCTGAAGAAGAATTCTCACTCCTTTCATTAAAAATCTATTACTTTTAATTTTTTTTAATGAACATTATAATGAAAATATTTTTTTACTTGTCAAAATGATGGCAAGATTTTTTTTCCTGTATCAGCTCCCAGTAAGAGTATGTTACGAACTTCTCTTATACTGCTGTAATATATTAGGTAGTGTCTTAGTAACATTTAGTTATCTTGGCTATTTTGAATAATCTGTAACTGCAGAATCACCAAAATCTCAATATATGTCAATCCCTTTTTCCGTTCCACATACACAATTGAAGATGCTGAACTCAGAAGCTTCACAATCACATCTCTGTACAAATGAGTTTATCCTTATGTCTACATAAGATTGCAGTTCCCAGCAATATATGAGCAAAGGTAACAATGATGTGGTTTTTCAGTTCAAAATGGGCCTCAATTTTGCATCCTTAGCCAGAGATTTCAATTCTATGAGTCCTGGGCATTTTGAATCTATCAGTTCTCTGATGAAAAAAATACAAAATACACAGCAGAAAGGTTGAATGACCCACCGACATATTTATTTTAGCATTCCAACACTCCTTTATAGGAGCTTGTGCAATAGAATTGTTTCTGATGTAGGACTGAGACAATTTGTATGGTGTTCTATTTATCCCATGTTTTGGACATCAAGATAGCTCTGGTTCCTCCTATGTAAGCAGTCGTCTCTTTAATAATGATTAGACCCTTTTTGAAAAATTATTCACATTCAAAACATCATTAAAAAATTCCCTGTGAAAACACATGCATTAAAATCCCATTATGATCAGAAAAGTGTGAGAAAAATTTTAAAAGTCACCATTTTCCCACCTTTTCCTGAATGAGGATGAACTGGAGCACACATTTCAGTTCTTTGCAGAGCTATAAATATGGCTTTGGTTTCTTTGTTAAAATAATAATAATAATAAATGGAGCAAATAAAAACAAACTATAAGAAGTGCCCAAAAATGTTATTTGACAGTTGTGAACAAGAATCTTCTGTAATGTTGCAGGCCTGCTGTGTCTCCTTCAGTCAGACCTTCATTCAGCTCAGATTCATGGCCCAGTGGGAAGAGGATCCTCTCCACATGATACACAGAAATTTTCTGTACTTTTTTTGCCAGTACGAATATATCAACCTAAGGTACCACAGCGTGTGATGGCTGATGACTTGTTCTTATTGTAGAGCAAGAACTGACCTTTAGCCTGGTGAGGAGAGAGAGCTAGTTATGGATGCCAAGTTTGGGAGTCACACAGGGTATTTGGACTCTTGGATTCTGACAGTTCATGTTGTGAGACAGCAATTGCTCAAGGAAATTGTACTGGTCTTTAGTTATCGCATAACTGGTAACAAACCATAACCAAACACTGAATTTAATTATCAACTTGAGGTTTTCCTCACGTTTCACCATAGTAAAATCAGGAGTAGATATGACTTTTATGGGATAGTAAAATTATTCAACTTTGGGGGATGTTTTGCAGTAGTAGTATTCAACCTGTGGCTTGTAAATCCATCAAGAGCTATTCACTAGAACTGGAAACTGCTAATAATCTCCATATATCCCCCCCCAGCATCTAACTTCACTGTCTAATTGATGCACAGAACGTGGATGCCTCAGGAGAAGAAAGAAAAAAAAAAAAAAAAGACAGCAACGTCTGGGCTGTTCCCATAAGATAAGATACAATTGCGTAGTCTGCAATCCACTCTGCCTACAGCCAAGCTGCTACCATGACACATTGCAGTTAGGAGCAGGCAGGAATATTTTTGTGTACACATACTGTGTAGTATATGTAACATAAGCCCAAAGCAGTGGGTTATCACTGACTACTTCATTCCCAGTAAAGCCAACATATCCAGGAATCATCAAGGGAGTTTTCCATGCCCAAATTTTTTACACTGTAAGGTGAAGTATCTTACTTTATCTATATAATCTACAACATATAGTCCATCAGTGCTACAACTGAGGCTATATCTATATAAGTGATGTAAATGTTGCCAGGCCTGTCTTCTGACCTTAAGGCCAAATCACTGGGCCCAGTTACAGCTGTTACACTCCACACAGCGTGGATGGATCCCAAACTACGTGTGGGGGATGGTCCTTGGCCCATGGTAACTCCTGAGTTATGCACTGGAATTGTTTAGACAAAGCTTATCAGCCTGAACTCCAGATATAGCCCATGCTAACAGTTTAAGCAATAGGCATTGCACTGCACTGCACCGTTTGGGATCATGCTCTTTCCTTATATAATGTACAAATATAAATATAGAGGCTGATACCCACTAACCGGAAAGTTGCAAAAGCTGGAGTTGATGGAAAATGTCATGAAAACATTCCATAGCATGGGATTCATGTGCAGCTGGGCCAAAGCACTTGCCAAGCAGACTTCTCCAGTGTGTATTTTAACTTTTCTTACAGGGGTGAAAATCAGATTTTGTGTTCAACTCTTGTAAGGCAAATGGTATCTTTGTCTGGAGCATTTCAAAATGAATACCCACAGCCAAACTTCACTGTCAAGATTAAGAAAATCCCTTCCTATATTTGCATGCATTTTAGTCACTCAGTAAAGTCACACCCTTTGATCCTTCAATTATGTCTTTTGCAAGTTAGTTTTACAGGAACACTCTAGATGATTAAATGTGTTCAGGGAATTCAAAATTGTTTTTTGTTTTTCAGAGATGAGTCTACCAGTTGTGCTCATCTGAACAGTTGCTGGCTTCTGGCTGCCTTGGACAGGTATGAGTTCAAAAGTTGAGGTACCCACAGAAAGCTGCAGGTTTTTTAGAAACCCTTTGAGGAGGTCTGATACTTGGCCGCCAGGAATATTTCTCATGGTCCTGGAAAACTGCCAGTATTGCTGGAAAACATCTCTTTCACCTAAATTAATATTACATAAGATCTGGAAATTTAAATAAAGCTCTAATTGCATTTTAGGATTCTGATGCAGTTTATGCTGCTTAGTCTATTGACTTGCAAGAATAACAAGGTGAGGTCACTGGCAAACACACTGAGGTATGATGATGAATAACAGCTAGCAAAATGCTGATGATACATTTGTTAAAGATGTTGCACATGTTCCTGGAACAGTGTTTTTCACATGCTTTAATACCAGAAGCCTTGCAGAGTCAATTTTTATTGATCTTCTGCTAGGGACAATTAAAAGGTTGCAACCATTTTCACTGAAATGTCTTGACACCTCATCTTTGTCGCCAGGTGCAACAGGAGCTACAACTTCCAGACCACCAAGTCATGTAAAACAAATTACTCAGCTTCTCATTTTTATTGCATTTTATTTTACTATAAAGTGATAACAATGATCTCAACTCTTAAAATTGGGCAGAATCTGGCCTGCCACTGTCTTGTCAAGCTGAGGAGCTTGACTTTAGGGAGAGAAATTCTTTGCACCTTTTGGCAGAAGGAAAGCCTCTGCACAGGAAGATCCAGTCTGCTTATCCTACATTCATCTAATATAAATGTCACTCATTTAATGTAAGTACTTCCTCCAGTGTGAGCAAAGGGAGTTGAGGTAAAATGGATCACTCCTCTTGGAGCTCAGTGCAATTCAGGGTTCAGCCAAGTCATGACAGACAACCCAGGAATGGGGAGATGAGATGCACAGTTTCTATCCTTGCTGGGTAGATTGGAAACCCTCTCACAGGGTGTAATCTATCATGGTTAAGCAGGCTTTTCAACTCTTCTCTGAGGAAGTGAAAGAATGGAAGATTTGGGGGATCTGAAGCAGATGATGCAGACGTAAATCAAATCCAGTTGCAGAATATTCATGTGAAGGAAGATTTAGGGATTCTGGTCTATGCTACCAAGACTATTTCCGCCTTTCTTCCAATGACTGTATGGTAGAATACACAACCATTCCAGGGAGCAGAATCCAAAACTTCACTTTTGTTCCTCCCTGTTCTTGTAGGGGAACTCTTAGATAAAACAGAGAAGGAAATAAGTAAAATAAATAAATAAATAAATAAATAAATTACAAGCATGCACAGTTACAAAAAGTTATTCCAGTGACATTTATTTCTGCTTTGCAACAGGAAAACTATGCAAAAATCTAAGATCTAGTTCTAATTTAAGAAGGTTTTAAGCTGTCTGTAACAACATATCTATGCACTAAATTGTGAAGAGATCATGAAGGCAGATATTAAAAAATTGTCATCTGTGCTTTTAATCAGAAGACTAACTAGTACTGATGACACTGAGAAATGAAGAAAATCTGGAGGAAAAACAAATAAAGGAGGCAAACAGAAAATAAGGGTTGAAACTATTGTCAGCCCCTGAACAAATGCCAAGGATGGAAAAAAATGCCCTGTTTCAGAATCAATTAAAATAGGTTGAGTTTTGAGCTATCAGAAAAAAATAATCCAGGATTCCTTGTACTTTATGCGTTATTAGTCTTGGGAATACTTTTCTTCAATATGTATTGAGCATGAATATTAGTCAAAGGCTCAATTTATTATTAAGCACTTGTGTAATGAAAGCAAGAGCTTCACAAGAACAAAGACTCAGAAAAATCTGTGCATAAAAGGTGTATCATGTTTGCCCTGTAAATTTTAGCTTATCCTGCTAAACGTTATGTCTCTGCTTCAAATACCTTGAAGCATGGCCTTCACGATGTTGCACAAGGGAAATTTCCTCCAATATTTATGACCAACCTTCAATTGTTCACAATGAACTTAACACTCCCACCCCCAAAAAAAGACCATAAATCATGTACTTGATGCTTCATATCACCTGTCTGAGGGCTAAGATGAATCACAGATTACCCTATACCATAAAAAAATTGAACTCTTCCAGTAATTGATGGAGAACTGTCTGCCTTTTTTCTGAGATTCTCTGTACTTACTGGTGGCAAAAAGAAAAGAAAGGATTTGCAAGAACTGCAGGAAGTTAAAACTGGTGGATTGTGGGATTGCAGCTGATCGATTTCTAGTGCTTACAGATTGTGTGCCCAGATAATTTCAAAGCACATGATATGAAGGGGTCACATCAGCCTCATGCCAACATTTTTTTCAGCATCAGGCAAGACTGTCACTTAAGACCTAGCCAAAAGATTTACAATGTAAATGGTTAGTGCATATGGGCATTAGATTGCCTAAAGTCCCCAGCTGCCAGTGCAGACAAAGCTTTAATTAGACAGTAATGCTGGAAAAATTGTGCTAGTATGGAAGTTTTCTTTATTCAGTAGGCAGTTCTTCAAGTACTACTGAGTTGAAATCAACAACCAGCTTGACAAGTAACAGTGGCACATGGTTTTAGATCAGTATTTATTAACTATATTCAAACAGTTAGCTAAAGGTAAAAGTTTATCATTATATCTCAAGAGGCATTTGATACAGTAAACAAGTGAGAACAAGTTTCCTTTAAAAGATTAGATACATATATTTAGAGATCTAATTTCTTAGGGAGAAACCTGATTACATGGCCAGCTTTTAGAGATTCAGAACAATGTCCATGAGAGAAATAAGTAATTTTAAGCACTTGTTCTGCAGTTATACCACTTGTGTACACTAGGCTGATAAATTAAAGAGGTCCTAGGAGTTTAGAAATAGTTCTCAGTAAATGGTATTAAAAATTGTATATTCAACTTTAGGCAAAGCCACCAAAGCAGACAAACCACCTTCAGTATTTTATTTTATTCATTGTGTGCCTTATCCCTTATTTCTTTAATGTGTGAAATGAGGAAGCTGCAAAAAATGCTAAAACTTAAACAAATAACCTTTACCTTACATTCCTAATTCTGGAATAAAATGAAAAAGGAAAGTTTTGTGTTGTGTTTTTGTTTGTTTATTTGTTTTTGGCAGAAGTATAACCAAATTGTTTCCAAAAGCCCAAGGTTTCTGAATTATCTGATGCACTGGAACAAAGTAAAGTCTAAAGTAGTAGTAAGCTACCCAAGGTGGTAAAATCTACACTAGGAACACGGAAATCTGAATCTGATGGCACCAATCAATTATTAAAGTTAATTTTCTGCATCAGCTACTGGCAAGAATTTTAGCTGTCCTTAGGTAAAGTAGAAATGGGACACTAAGACAAAGGAAGAATAGGAAAAGATGAAGAAAAACCTTCCTTTCAAAGATAATTTAGTTTACCTGATAAGACTGAGCATTTGTAAGAGAATTCAGGAAAGGGTCAAGGTTTAAAGTGGTTCATGCTAAAAGCTCTACAGGTGAATCACCCTAAAATATAGTCAGATTCTCATATTCACAAAGTCTTTGCAATGCAAACAAGCGTCATAAGATTGTTGCAACACATTTGCTCACATTCTAAGTCCCCTTTTGGCTGTCAAAGCAGATCAAAAAAACCTTGGTATAAATGGAAGTTGGATTTACGTGTTTAATGTACATGTAGGCACGCAAGGAGAAACAGCTTATTGTTGATACGGATATTTGAGGGGTTTCCATTTATGTTATTTTGAAGCACTTGCTTTGTCTCATTTATATGTCATTCTCTTTAATTCTGGAGATGATTGAATGGCTTAATGTTTTTTCCGTGACAAAAGCAAGAAAACTTTCCTACTTGGTACTGTCTGTACTTTTCCTATGGTAAAATCCCTATTTTGCAAGTACACACACCCCGAGATATTCTTCTTTACAGGTGTGGTTTGATGAAACCTAAAACTTTAAATTTAATGGAATAACAACATCCAGGACAGTGGTGGGATAAGAATCCCAGGTACTACTTAACTATAAAATTATGCTACACTGGGAGAACCCACCTTTTGCTGTGTAGCACTGCCAAATGGCAGTAGTATCTACCAATGCTGTGCCAACCTTTTATTACTTTACAACGGGTAAAATTATGGCTAGTAGTACATGTGCCCTATTTCAGAACCCATTAAATTTCACTACTGTTAAGTTCTCCCTACAACAGATGAGGCTGGGGAAATAAGTGTGACCAGTGTTTATCTGAACTTTTAAAAGTTGGAATCCAGTTTCCTGAAACTTAGATGAATACTAGATATCACAACAGCCTTCAGCTGCCACTCAAAGTTTGATTAAATCTGCACTGAAATTCCAGATAGCTCCAGAACTGCCACCAAAAGCCAATGGTTACTTGCTCAGGGTCACTCTGCTGCAGTTAGCCAGTCATGCCGTGCACTTAAGCACAGAAGCAAGCAGTGCCTCTGCAGGGTGCTAAATATTTCTCCCTCTGGGCAGCAGTTGCAGCACCAGGGAGTAAGGTTTCTTGTCTTCTCTGGAATAAATATGAAGAAAAGATTTTGTTTCACGCTAGGTCATCTGAAAATCTCAGAGGAAATTTAACAAGCTCTACCTATACACCTTACCAAAAGGAATCCCCTAGAGACACTGTATGCACACGTGCAACAATGGACTGTGTGGTAAGTGAATAGATGAAAGCAATACTTAAGATTTTGTGGGGGTTTGGTAATGTTGAGTTAGCTAATCCAGTCCAAGTTCAGTCAAGGGGATTTGACTTGTCTGTTTGCTTTAAACAATACATATTTGTATTACAGAATGTGTTCACATCCAGCATGTAACTAACTACTTGCAATGGTACCCAAAATGGGATTAACTGTTATGGTCTTTTAAATTCAGAACAAATATGAGTAAGTTAGTGTGAATATTACCCATGACTGATAATGGGTCAAAGTAGTCAACAGAACATTACACCTGTTTTGCCCACATAGAACAAAAAATTGTACCTCAGTTTTAGACTACGGAAGAATTTTGAGTCTTGTAACCATGGCTTTCAATGCATATCGACATGATCTTAGTCTCTTGAATTTAGATACACTTGTAAGGGCGAGATCGAACTCATCTGATTTTAAAGGTATTAATCTCTGGTCAGTTGTAGATTTGAGTATCTACAAAGTAGTGTGTACTTCTGAGCAAGGTGACCAGGTTACTGTTGTTACCAATGGAGAACTGTGACAGGATTAAATATATTCATGTAATGTCATTTTACATGCTCAGAGTTGTATTATCTAGCATCCAGCTGCTGTTCCAGAAAGTTCTGGATCTTCTTTAGGCCTCCCTTCCTTGCTGGTGCCATGGGTGTCTTGGATGCCCTGAGGCATCTCAGATGGTTCTAGATGCCTAAGTATGGACAAGGACCTCTGTCCACAGTGTTCATGTCTTCACCTAAGATAGTCTTGGCCATGGCTAAAGCTGATGAAGAACAATAGGCACATCTCCCCTGGTATAGATACATCTTAAAATCACTTGACACTTGTCAAGCCACTGTTCTTCTCTGTTGTCTGTTAAAGGAGCATGAAGCTTACCAGGTGAGGCATGGGCATCTATATGCTAGTCATCCAAATATATGCAATATATCCAAATATATCCAAATATGTGCATATATCCAAATATATGCAATATATGCTATTTTCCTCTTTCTGGAAGAGGCATCCATGACAAAGGAGCAACTCATTTTATATCCAGGGTTAGTCTTACTGTTATGGGACTATCCTCACTGATCTCAAAGAGCAGATGCAAAAGAAGAGTGCAACCATTCACTCACCCATCTCAGGTTTGGTGATGTGCTGGGTCAATGCATCAGTGTCTGTGAATATGATATTGTTTGCTTCAACCGTCAAGAAAATAAAAATAAAAAATCTCTTTCTAAAAAGCAGGGAGAAAGGACATGATGCTTTGTTTATATCACTTTCAAGAATAAAAATGCTAAGTAGTAAATAATATACCTGGGAATGCAATGACTTCACAATGCCCATAGGTAAATTTACAAAATCGGGGTCAAACGAGCTGATATCACTGGAACAGCTGCAGACATTTGGCTAGTGAGGCTGGCAGAACAGGATTTCATGACTTAATTGAATAGTTGGTAAAGCTTGAAGAAGGAAGAGAAGAAAGAAACCAGGCCCTTATTGTTGTTGTTGAGCAAGAGCTGGAGACACCAAACCCTTTTTTTGCCTTTTTTCTTCAGCGCTTGTTCTCTGACACTGCCCTTTTCCTTGAAATACCCAGAAATACCATTCCAAGACAACCAGTTCTTAACATGTGCAGTGACATCCACTCACAGTTCCCTCACTAAATGAAAGCATCAGCAAGACAGACTGGGGTTATGGCACCATTCCTCCAGAATATGATGATTTAATAACCCTGCACACCTACCATGGACGTAACCCCTAAAATAAGGATGCTAAATCAGTCATCTTTCTCTTCAGTGCAATGTGATTAATGGGAATACGTATGACACCTCTGTTGGGTACCTATAGATAGACCTGAGCCTGGGTGAAGATGTTGGTATGATAAACATAGTCCTGCTACAAATTAAGTGTCTCAATGCAGACAGAAAAGAAGCAGAACAGGAAAAAAGTTTATCAAAATGAGAGAAATAATTCATAAGAAAAAAATATCATCATGTGGTAAACAATAAAAGCTGGACTGCTCAGTCACCCAAATGAAGACTGGAAACAGGAACTCACTTAACATGGCCACGTTTCATATCACCTGCCAAAACTGTGAGCCCAGATCCTGTCATAAGCCATTTACACTACTGCTGGATTCATGAAGCTTTTCATAACTGCTCTGACATTCATTCAGAAGAAACCCCAAATTAAGAAACACATACTCAGAATGATCCACAGAGGCTAGCATCTGTCTTCTTACTGGGGTGTTTTCCCCTGCATGTTGGAAAAGAGAGGAAGCAGTTCAGCCTAGGGAGTCTGGCTGAGCAGCTTTTTGTTTAAGAGACAAAATATTTCTCCAATCAAATCGTACATAAGCCTTCTTGAACAAGTGTTAATATCACCTGTTGTGGGAGCAATAGAGTGAAGATGTGTCAACACAGCTTTCAGGGAGGGACAGCCAGTTGTGCAAGCCTGTAGTTTTCTGAGGGAACTCACCCTAGAATATGCTCCCCCACATCAAAGCCCTGACTGTAACCCAAACTAAACAAAGGAAAATCATCTCAGGTATTCCTGCCTAAGTTATGAACAAAGCCCTGGGTTTCAGGAAAGACGCAACCTTAGAGACTTAAACAACATACCTGATGCTAACTGCAGAGTAATCCGTACTAACTGCATGTCCTCTTTCCTTAAAGCCAGCTTTTGCAAGTATGAGGATACTGGGTCACAGCATAATCTTTTCTCAGTACTATTTGCCTTACTGCAGTCTGAAAAAAAAAATCAGGAAAGATACTATTTTTGCAAAGTTGCTTCATTTTTTTTAACATCATCACTATAATTCTCAGAGAATCTGCAGTCTGATTTTCTATACATCTAAACAATAAATTAAATAAATAAATAAAATTTAAAAATAATAATTATAAAAAAATCAAGGTATCTTGCCTAACTCTAGGCCTCTGAACTATAAGGATCTGATCCGGTGTAGTCTGTCTATCACCACCGAATAAAATGAATATCTTTCAGACAATGTCTTAACCCACTTTTCAGAGACAAACCTGTAATGAATAGCCCTCTTACAGGTCTCTGTCTTCCTCTGTCTTCTACACAGGAAACCTACACAACCTGTTAGATTAAATCCTTTAGGTGAGAAGATTAAGTTAGGTCAGATGAATTCTACCCTCTGTTACACTAATTTACAAATTCATTTTCAGTGAAGCAAATACAAGATGAAAACTAAAAAAGAAAGAAAGAAAGAAAGAAAGAAAGTAAGAAAGAAAGAAAGAAAGAAAGAAAAAGAAAGTAATGAGATCCAATTTCTCAAACATTTTCTTTTTATATCAGATCCCCACTTTAATTCTAGAGGAGCCAAATTAAGGACATTTCTTATCATATGTGCAAATGTTATGCAGAAGCACACTCAACTTTTGCTCAGGCAACACCTCAAGGATTTGAAGTACAGAAAAAGAAAAAAAGAAGCCTGACATTTAAGCAAACTGACATCTGTTTCATTAACAGACAACCTGGATAATTTGATTCTTGTGTAAAAGCTTTTCTGTCATAACTCTATGAACTGAAGAAACTGTTTAACCAGCTTTAGCAGAGTATAATCCCTTAAGTTCAATGTTTTTTCCCTCACTGCACTTAGCAGTGTAAACAATATTATGAATACCTGGAAGCATTGCAGCAGATTCACAATAGCAACCTGCTATAGTCTGCACATGTGAAATTGTTTCTGACAGGAAAAAAAAAAAAAAAAGTGAGGGGGAATGATCGGAAGAAAATTTTGGAAAATATGGGAAATTCATATTAATTCCATATAGCTATAGTCAACGTCAACTGACTCAGCAAAGAATATTTAACATTAAGGTTTGAGCAGTCCTCAGAATATCAACTTCCCTGTTTGTCAGCTGCACACTTTAACAACTGGTAGAATAGGTTTTTCAGTAAGTAATTTGTCCTATTGGTTTGGAAATGAGAATATTTAAGATATCACAGAATCACAGAATCGCAGAATCACAGAATCGTCTAGGTTGGAAGAGACCTCCAAGATCACCGAGTCCAACCTCTGACCTAACACTAACAAGTCCTCCACTAAACCATATCACTAAGTTCAACATCGAAACATCTCTTAAAGACCTCCAGGGATGGTGACTCAACCACTTCCCTGGGCAGCCCATTCCAATGCCTAACAACCCTTTCAGTAAAGAAGTTCTTCCTAACATCCAACCTAAACCTCCCCTGGCGCAACTTTAGCCCATTCCCCCTCGTCCTGTCACCAGGCACGTGGGAGAACAGACCAACCCCTACCTTGCTACAGCCTCCTTTAAGGTAACTGTAGAGAGCGATAAGGTCGCCCCTGAGCCTCCTCTTCTCCAGGCTGAACAATCCCAGTTCCCTCAGCCACTCCTCGTAAGACTTGTTCTCCAAACCCCTCACCAGCTTTGTTGCCCTTCTCTGGACTCTCTCGAGCACCTCCATGTCCTTCTTGTAGCGAGGGGCCCAAAACTGAACACAGTACTCGAGGTGCGGCCTCACCAGAGCCGAGTACAAGGGGACAATCACTTCCCTAGACCTGCTGGCCACGCTGCTTCTTATACAAGCCAGGATGCTGTTGGCCTTCTTGGCCACCTGAGCACACTGCTGGCTCATACTCAGCCGACTATCAACCAGTACTCCCAGGTCCTTCTCTGCCAGGCAGCTTTCCAACCACTCATCTCCCAGCCTGCAGCTCTGCTTGGGGTTGTTGCGCCCCAGGTGCAGGACCCGGCACTTGGCCTTGTTGAACTTCATACAGTTGGCCTCAGCCCATCGCTCCAGCCTATCCAGATCCTCCTGCAGAACCTTCCTACCCTCGAGCAGATTGACACATGCACCTAACTTCGTGTCATCTGCAAACTTACTGAGGGGTGCACTCAATCCCCTCATCCAGATCATCAATAAAGATATTAAAGAGGACTGGCCCCAGGACTGAGCCCTGGGGGACTCCACTAGTGACCGGCCTCCAACTGGATTTGACTCCATTCACCACAACTCTTTGGGCCCAGCTATCCAGCCAGTTTTTAACCCAACAAAGCGTACGCCAGTCCAAGCCACGAGCAGCCAGTTTCTTGAGGAGAAATATACATTTATATAGAATAGAGGTGGGGACAGCTTAGAAATGTTAACAGTTTGTAGGAATTTTCGACAGGATAAACCTGCAGTTTCCATCATGGATTATATGTGCACCACTAAAAGCCACTGCAGGATAAGTTACCTTATATAACTAAAGCTATGGCAGACTGGCAGTAAGCAAGGCAGAAAAATGAAGAATATATTCTCACAATGTAAAAACCATTAAAAATGACCTTCTTTTAACCTCACCTCATCAACCCATGTTGATTTACAATTCATGCCCATTCCATTATGTGTTTTTGCTGGCACCTCTGAGAAGAGTTTGAATCTGTCTTTTCTATAACCCCTGCTGAAACAGTAATTAGATCCTCCTCACTGCCCTCCTATTCTCCAGGCTAACAAATGCAGCTCTCTCAGTAACTCTACTTGTGTCATGCATTCCAGCCCCAAGTCACCTTCTTGGCCTTTTGCTGAACTTGCTGCAATTTGCAAGTATCTTTCTTGTAATGTGGACACCAAGTCAACAAGCACCCATACTGAGAAAATACAAGATGGACAGAAATTCTGAGCTAAAAAAATCGAGTTGAAAACTCATGCACACCTGCACACATGCGTGCAGATACATATATGTGTATGTATATATATATATATATACTATATATATATATAGTGGTGCCTATTTATTCTTCATTCCATGCCTAAAAATACTTCTCTATATGTTCTAAGAAGTAGAAACCAGGCATATTACATACACATTTATTACATTTTTCCTCTTGCACCATTCGCTGGATGAATCAGCAAGAGTCTCCAATCAGTACTTGGTGTTCTAGTTATACGTTAATTTTCTGTATGAGTTTCTTAAAGGTTTATACTGATGAGAACACAGCGGTCATGAACCCAGATGCTTAGGGTCACACTCTTTAACCTTTTTTTTATAGGTTGTTCTGAGTCTTGGTCTGTTTATTTTTGGTCAATAATGTTTTACACAGATTAAAGACAAAATAGCCTGGAAGTCCTCCAGTTTTGCTTGGTAACTTACTCCGTCTTCAATATCTTAAAAATAAAGTCAAGTATTTGTCAATTGCTTCAGTAGCGGTTTTATATCTACTGTATATAGTAGCGAACTGTGGTGGTTTTACTTGAGTGGGCAGCTGAGCTCCACCACAGCCGCTCTTTCACTCCCCCTCCTCAAAGAGAAAGGGGGAGAAAATATGACACAAAGGGCTCAAAAGTTGAGGTAAGGATGGGGGAGATCACTAAACAATTATCATGATGGGCAAAACAGACTCAGAATAGAGACAGTAAGATTTATTGCCTATTACTAATAAGCTAGAGAAGCGAGAAACAAAGGAGAGAAAAAAAATAATAATAAAATAAAACCTTCCCCCCATCCACCCTCTTCCACGTTCTCCCCTCAAGTGGCACAGGGGAACAGAGGAACAGGGGTTGAGGTCAGTGTATAGCACTTCGTCTCCGCCAGTCCTTCACATTCACTCTCTGCCCCTGCTCCACGTGGTGTCCCTCCCATAGGATGCCATCTTTCCTGAACTGATCTAGCGAGGGCTGCCCGCAGGCAGCAGCTCTTCAAGAACTGCTCCCAGACAACTCTGTACCACGGGGTCCATCCCCCAGGAGCAAACTGCTCCAGCACAGGTCCCCCACAGGTGGCAGCTCCCCCCAGACCCCTTGCTCCTGCGTGGGCTCCTCTCCATGGGCTGCAGCTCCAGCCCGGGGCCTGCTCCTGCGGGGGCTCTCCATGCGCCACAGCCTCCTCCAGGCCACATCCACCTGCTCCACCGGGGGCTCCTCCACGGGCTGCAGCATGGAGATCTGCTCCATGTGGGACCCATGGGCTGCAGGGGGACAGCCTGCTCCACCAGGGGCCTCTCCACAGGCCGCAGAGAACTTCTGCTCCGTTGCCTGGAGCACCTCTTCCCACTCCTTCTTCACTGACCTTGGTGTCTGCAAGGCTGTTTCTCACTCCTCTCTCTCTCACAGCTGCTGTTGAGCAGCAGGTTTTTTTTTTCCCTTTCTTAAATATGCTCTCACAGAGGCGCAAGCAACATCGCTTATTGGCCCGGCTCTGGCCAGTGGCTGGGCCCTTATCTAACATGGGGCAGTTTCTGGATTCTTCTAGAAGAAGCCACACCTATGGCCCCCCAGCTACCAAAACCTTACCATGTAAACCCACTACACAAATGAATCTTAATGAAGCTTATAATGTCATACACAACAATTCTAAAGTATTTTTAGTGGCTACCTATACATATTTACAAATATGCATGTGCACACATACATATGTTTATTTGTATAGAGGGCTGCATGTGCAACATCAGCTTGGCTCACATTCATCTTTACAGAACTTGGTGCAGCTACCTAAATAAAAGTCACCTCTTGGTGAAATGTTCTGGGAGAATTTAAAAATTTGAAAATCTCTGAAGTTCTGTTTGCTGAACATAGTTTTAATATCTGTCTTCGCATGCCTTATGGCTAAGAAACATCTAAAATACATCTAGATTTTGCCTTTTCCTAACAAACAGCATAACCATACAAGCAAATGAGTAGGTGAGCCAATGATATCTGCTTAGATAGTCATAGTCATGTCCTTCAAAAGTTCAAAAGGCCATGTTTGAGCAGTCTGCTGTGAATAGGCATTACTGTTATAAAAGTAGAAAAAAGGAAAAAAAAAAAAAAGAAAAAAAAAGTATGCAACAGCATGTTGTACAGGCCTGCCATACTCAGCTTTCTGCTATGAACAGGGAGAAATATGTTCAATTTAAGCAGGATTTCTACAATGGATGCAGATATACTGTTTAAATTATAAACCATTATGATTATAGCGTCCAGGTTAGGTACCTGTAGTCAGTCAATATATAGACTTAAATTCATGCTGATTATAGTAAAGTAGGAGAGGTCTGTCACTCTGTATTAAAATCAACGGAAGACTTAATTGGTTCAGGATGAGTACCAGAATGAGTTGAAAAGCAGTGATTTTAAATGCCCTACATTATTTTGGGGTTTTGGAAGGAGCTGCTTCTTTTGTTTGGGGAGTTTCTACATTGTCTCTTAATATTGTTTTATTGTTAGAGAACATTCAAAATAGCCTGTTAAAACTTCTATTTTTCAAGAATAAGTTACACAAGGAAAAGATTCATTTAGAAAACTCTTTACATGCTTGTCTAAGCAAATCAACCTACCCATGAGTTTTCAACTTTTAAAGTTGTCTTCAGAGAACTGAAGTGGAATTCAACTTATCAGCATTTGAGCAAGCATATAGAAGTGTCTATTATCAAGTTAGATACCTAGGTTCCCATTACAGTGAGTGAGGGTCAAGTAAAGATAGCCAAAATGAATAGCTCTGCAGACTTTGGTTCACTCACCAGTATTTGTTTTACAGTTGTAAAATAAAAATTGATCTTCCTTGAAGATATTGCCAAAAGCCATCTGGACATGGTCCTGGGCAACCTTCTGCAGGTGTCCCTGCCTGAGCGGGGGAGTTGGACCAGATGACCTCCAGAAGTCACTTCCAGCCTCAGCTATTCAGTGGTTCTGTGAACCATGGGCAATGCTGGCATTTCCAGGCACTAGTATTGCATGAATTCAGAAGGATTATTTTTAGAGCTTAGGGAGACTTAAAATATGTCCACGCAGTAAACAAACAATGCCAGGGGATGGGCACTGGAAACTGTTTGTCTATGACATTTAACAGGTGCAACAATACCTGTCCCCAAAAGTCTCTCCCAAACAATGTCCAGGTATACATGAAGTGTTATCATGTGTCAGAGACCATCCCCAGGAGGCTATTTAAATGTAGTCACACAGTCTGGAGGCTGAGCAAGCTACCAAACTATCTCAGAGCCAGAGAACAGCCCCTGGTACAGATTTATTTGCTACACATACATGTAAAAGTAAATATGTATATAGACATATACATATTTATGTATGTATACACAGAGAGAGGGAGGGGGAATTGATAGTCTGTCTGCTTATATATGTAAATATACAGTAGGTACTTGTAGCAGGTAAAGACTCAGAGGATAGAAAGATCAGGCCTTAACTTCAGCACTTCCATTTAGAAATTTTTGTTTACCTTGTCTTTCTTACAATATCCAGTGTCCTGATGCTGGGCTTGATGTGCAAGGAACACTGTGCCAAGCTGTGAACATTGAAGCTAGCCTAGCCTATGGACTGAGATAACCCCTTAAACTTTAAATCTCCTAACACTTTGGTTTACATTTCAGCTAGGTCACAAGTGAAATCCATTTGGTCATGTCAATCTACAAATGATATAGCTTGATCATAAAAATCATCACAGAGCTAAGTACAATTGGTAATAGCAGGCAAAGATACTCTAAATTAGAAATGTATGGGTGGGTAATGCATCTCTGCTATCTGTCTTCAGTAATCCATCCTTTGTTGTTTCATTATTCTTAAGGGAATATATGAGCAACCTGCTCGGGGTTTCCTTGCTTGAGCAAGGGGCTTGGACCAGATGACCTCCAGACTTCCTTTCAATCTCAAGCTTTCTGAGATTCTGTAATTCTGTAGACATGTAAGAGCATAATTTATCTGTAAGCACTTAAGGTTCATATTTGTCTGTTTAGCATATTTAAGTACTGCACCTTTCTTCTGCACTTACTGTGCAAAATCAAAATTTGAAAATTACATTTAGTGTTCATTTTACACATTAGGAAAATCCTGTGCTTTTAAACATTTAGATATTCCTGTGTGGAGACAGGAGTTGGACTCAATGGTCTTTGTAGGATCCTTCCAACTCAGGATATTCTATGATTTTATAATTTTAAACACAAACTAGCTGTTTGACAGGAGGAAAATACAGTATAAGGAGCTAGCATATAGCTCACAAGTTTATAAACAAAATTAACAGTACTTTCTTCAGACTACTTTCCAGGTTCCGTTTGGGATCATTCTTTATGAGAAGTCTATATACCTGCAAAAATTCCAGGTGCTATGGGAGTCAATAAAGAATCAGTGATAATTATTGAGATCTGACTGGATTTTGAAGGAATTACTCATCTGAAGGTGGTGTAACACCAAATATTTTCTCTTTGACATATCACACCTTATGTAGATTTATCTTACTGAAACAATAAACTATTTCCTAGCAGAGTCATTGCTTCTTAAAATGAGCCTTAAAATGATGTTTAGGGAGGTTAGGGGTATTTTTTTTTCCTTTATTTACATGTTTTTATATAACCTTGTTTAAAGTTTTATTTAATTACCCAGTTGCTTAAAAAAAAAAAAGTTTTCAAAATAAATAAATTAACTAATGCTTAAATAAATCTGAGCTGACCACCAGTAGGAACAGAAATCAACATCACTGAAAATTCAGAAATTTTTGAGTGTTCAGAAGAATATAAGCTCCTTTACTTTAGTGATTTGTAAGACAGACGTCTGTCTTAGATCTCTGTAATCAATGGAGCAATACAAGCATTTCCAGAATGCAATGCATCTTGTCCTAAGTTACGCAGCTGGGATAAATCATGCTCCGTTAGTGTCTTTTTCACTTTAATCACTACAAGTAATATAGGGCATCTATACCATTAGTTTATATAGACATCAGACTTCAATACACAAAAACTGTAAAAAAAATAATCTCACCATTCACATCTAAATACAGTTATACAAAAAAAAAAAGGAAAATACCATCTGCTTTGTATAATCCTGAACAATAACAGGCCCTAGTTCTTTTAGAAATTGAGTGAGAATATAAGGAAACATTTTTAATACAACTGTAACTTCCTTTGAGTAAGGTAATTTGGGGTTTTGCAGATCTAGTGAATACAAAGAAGCTATTGAGCAGTGAGACAATGGCAACTTCTTGGGATTACAAGAAATAATAGAGAGAGAACCCACCTTTGTCTATAATTTAATTCCCAGATGTACGGTCTTGTAGCAGCACTAGGGCATAATGAATCTGCTCTGCTATTTGCTTTGCTGCGGGCTTCGAGCCAGGGAGTCATTCTGCCTGAGAGACAAAAGACACTCTGTCTGCACAGAGATCCCTGCATCTTCCCAACACGTTTCCTCATACATTTTGTGAACCGTCTTCCCCTCCCCTCTCCCTCTGTTATGTTAGCTGCGAACTGCAGTGAAAATCTGTCTGTAACAGACACTCTCAGTACTTGGTCAGCTGTCAGACAAGCACGAGGTGAAAGACTTCAAATATGGCACTGGGCTCACAAACACACATTCACAGAGAGAGAGAGAGAGAGAGAGAGAGAGAGAGAGAAAGACATCACTTACTACTGCTCAGGTCCAAGCACGGAAAAAAATAAATAAGAGAGCACTCCTATATGAGTCTGAAATCTCACAAACAAAGGCATGTTTAATGGTTTCATTAAAATTAACTGCATAACATTTAAACTCAAAGGGATGTTTCTTAACCTCTACCTGCAAAGCTAGTAACATCTCTGTTTTATACCCAGAACTCATCTCTGACAGTATTTACTGGAGTGGAGATTTTCACTTTAGAAATTATTTCCATTAATGCTTCTGACAAGACAACTATAATGGAAGACTAGATCACAGAATCACAGAATATCCTGAACTGGAAGGGACACACAAGGATCATGGAGTCCAGCTCCTGGCTCCACACAGGACCACTCAAAACCAGACCCTCTGTCTGAGAGCATTGTTCAAATGCTTCTTGAACTCCAGCAGCTTGGTGCCATGACCACTGTCCCAGTGCCCGACCACCTCTGGGTGCAGAACCTTTCCCTCACACCCAGCCTGACCCTCCACTGTCCCAGCTCCATGCCGTTCCCTCGGGTGCTGTCGCTGTCCCCAGAGAGCAGAGCTCAGCACCCGCCCCTCCGCTTCCCTCTTGAGGGAGCTGCAGGCCGCCATGAGGCCTCCCCTCGGCCTGCTCTGCTCTGGCCTAAACAAACCAAGGCGTCTCAGCTGCTCTTCGTACTTCTTGCCCTCTAGACCCTTCACCGCCTTTGGTGCCTTCCTTTACATATAGTTTAATAAACGAGAAGCCTATGAATGATGAGTGGCCCAGGCTCACTCAATGAGTGTGAACTTCAAGTCATCCCAGCATAATCCCCCTCATTCAGGTAATTACAAAGCACCTGGCAATGGATTTTCATAACTTTAGCATGGTTAGCACCATGCTGTTGGGATGTTGCAACCTTACCACATTAGTCTAAAACACATTGCTGCAAAGTCACAGTATTTATCCAACCTGCTTGTGCTCCAAGTGAAATATCCTTTTTGGGTCTTCTACCATGACAGGAAGGTGTTATCTCCTACCAGCACTAGCTGAATCCTGCCTGCAAATATAACGCAGCATTCAGGGAAATTAATGGAAGCATCTCAGGTGGTTCAGTCTGAGATCAGGTTTTGACAAGACTTGTTTGTTTCAAGAAGCTTTGACCACTTAAAGCATCTGGATTGCAGTATACAAATGACATAACAAATTCCTTGGTTTCCTTGTTACTCAGACATATTTTGGATCCACTGGGTTGCATGACTCTATTACTGTAGATCTAAACAAACAAAATGGTTCACATGAATATCTCTAATATTCAAAGGTACTTCTAACGCCTCTGGACCCCTGTGGACAACAGACTCCTGCTGTGATTACAAGATCCAGGACACTCAGGTCAAGTGTGGACACCTCCAGTTAGGTGTATGAAAGTGAATCTTGTCTTACTGTCAGTAACTGGAGATACACAAACACCTGTAGAGGGTGGTTCATTTTTTTCTAAGTCTAAGGGAAAAAAAGATGTTAAAGAAAAATTGGATAAAAGAGTCTGACTTTTTATCTTTGTTGAGTATGGAGTGGGTGCTAAGGCGTAAATTGGACTAAATGCCTAGTGTTTACCCAGCTGAGTCTCCATTTCTTTCCCTGAGGTTAGCTATTATTGATGAGTTAGGTGTCCTGGCATATGCAAGAGAGATACCCAAGGCTGTCAAATATAACAAAAGATCAATGGGAACCTCAAACTTTGTGAACCAGTAGCTAAAGTAAGGCAGGATATCTTGCAGCATCTCAAGACAGTGCCAGACACTGAAGCTGAGACAACATCTGAAGGAAAGAGACTAAATAAGACAGCCAAATATTCGGCTGCCTAAACTTCAGTATTTAGTGTCATTTGAAAAGCCATGCAGATATGACAGATAACTTCTAGGAAATCCACAGAGTTTTGAAGCACAGCTGAAGCCAGGCAATATAACTCACAATGCCTGAAATAATAGGAATGTGATCCATTTGCCTACATACAGATATTTAAGGCTATTTTAAGTACTACAGGATGTCCCACCTAGCATCCCTCTGACATTCCAGAAGGATGGTGTCCCCTAAGTGCTGTGTAATACCTGTGAGCACCATGCATGTTTCAGATATGCTTTAGCGTAAGTGGGTCATCCCATAAGACATCCATATTTCAGCAAGAAAATCCTCTCCTCTTTGTCTTCACTTCAAACTTCCCTGAGTGTATGTAGGTCCAACCTCACAAGTCATCACCCACACAGCACAGAACTGCAAGTATTAGCTGTCTGAGACACAGGCCAATATAATCACATCCATGTAGTACAGTGTGCAGTCCAAGATAACCTTCATTCCCAGGCAGTGCCAATATCTCTGAGAACAGAGACGTGTTTCTTCATGCCTATAATCCAAGCTTGCTCACCTTTGTCCATATTTGTTACTGATGATATCCTAAAGAGAATTGTCAGACCATGCTGGTGGATATACATCATACGAGTAAAATCTGGATCATGAAGATCTCTCCCAAAGACTTATTTTTTTAAAAAGGGGAAAGAAAAAAAAAAAAAAAAAAAAAAAAAGGAAGGGCTGGCTTTGTGATATAGAAATTAAGTTCCAATTGTGACTGAGCCATAAACTTCCTGCATTTGACAAACAACTGTTTTCTTCATTTCCTATTATATCCTATAATTAATATTATGTTATTTCTCCTGAGATTATTTAGGTGGACACATACGTAGGTGCTTATCAAAGAGGTCTGGAAATATCTGTACCACTGAAATTTTTAAAATCCTCACAGGTCCTTGCCAAAAAGCTAGCAATTAGCAAGATAGTTACCTCCTGACAGTACTGAACTTTTTCACTTTTCTTCAGCCCCTTTGGTCCCTTTTATTTTCTCCCTGTTGACCACCAAAAAGACACTGTTAATCTGCACATATTCATCCTTCATCTAATGATAAAGACTTGGTTTTCACTTCCATATTTTGGCATTCTCTTCCTCTTGTCCTGATTCTGGATTTTGCCTTTTCTCGGTCTGTTTTCGTAAGAGTAATTGTTTTTCCCAGCATGAGAAATCAGAGAAAATTGCACATAAAACACAGAGAAACTACAAAAATTCCCTGTAAAGAGAAGAAAAGGACGGGAAAAACTAACTCTCCATAGCTGTGCACCAACACACATACGAAGGTGTTGGTGTACACCTTCATAGTTCCCTTCCTATGAAGAAAGGAAACTTCCTTTATCCCATATCTATTAGTTTATTTCTATTATCTTGACAACAACACTAACTTTTTGTATCTTTAATTAATTAGTAAAAATAAAAGTAAAGAAATAAGAAATCAAGAAATAAGAAGCTTATGAGATTTTAATAAGGACATCCAAAAGCTGTGAGAGATGTAAGTATTCTTGGACACAATATGATTTTGTTTAGATGTTAACTTTGGGATGAAATGAGTCTTGTCCCAAAGACACCTGTTAATTTTCAAAGTCTATGAAAGGAGCATTGCTCAAATGTAGATGTTTGTGCACATCCTTAAATTAATTCCATTTCTTTTACATAAATGCCTTGGTGAATGCAGCCTTAATAGTCTTTGCAATATTTTCTTCAGAACTGTTCATCTTTCTTAATAAACTTTACTTTTAAGTGAATTCAAAGGCAGTGTAACTATACAAGCCACTGATACACAAGTTGATCACAGTTTTAATGTTATGTAGAGTGCAAATACTTCTTAAAAAGAAACACAATGCACAGATCAGTAACATTGTCTATATTTCTTTCTTGGACTGTCATCACATTTGACTTAATTTTGGCATGGCAGTTCTTCAGATGTGTAGGTTGATATGTAAAGTTTCCTGTATTGTGTATGTCTATTACAGTAGAATACTTGGGAAAAAAAGTTCAGCTTGTACTACCTTTATATGCATAGGAGTTAGTGTGCTGATGGACAAAATGCTACTTCAGAAGCTATTTGGAATCATGCGCAGGTACTTGATGGTACTGTATTTTTAACCCATAGAATGAAAAGAAATTATTCCCAAGGATCTGGAGTTTTCTTAATAAAACTGGAAGCACATTGTTCATAGAAATGATTACTAAGGTTTATGACTGTGGTAAGTTTGTGCCTGAACATTGCCTGTTCATGGTATTAAGACAGAGCCTTTTTGTGGGAGGCAGGTAAAAAAGATTTGGGGCTTCTCCCTAGCTGTGAAAGGCCAGGAGTTGTAAATGCACAGACCCTGCATATAGGATGTTGTGATTCGGGCTTGAATGAAGACTCAGGCTTTGGCTTTGAGATGCTCTCAGTCTCAATCCCTTCATGTGTTAACATGTTTACCACCACAGCCAAAGAGATAATGACTGAATTTCCAGCAAAGTTGTCTCAAGTCAGCACAAAAGACCTGAAAATTTGATCTAGCGTTGCAGTGTCTGGGGAACCACAGATGCAGGAGCAAAAGACACTTGCACTGTGATCACAAAACTCTCCTTGACCACTTGTATATTGTCTTTATTCATAGCCATGGAGACATAAACAAACATATGCAGGGATATAGAGAAAGAAAAATACAGAGTTTTGCAACAAAAAATTCTTCCACTCAGATTCTTTAATAGAATTATTTTTAAGTCCAAATCTATGTTCTTAACTAGACTAGTACATTACTAGTCTTAAATGATATGCAAGATCTAGCGACATGAAGCAGAGATGGGGCTGGGTCAGGCTGGGTGTTAGGAAAAGGTTCTTCACCCAGAGGGTGGTTGGGCACTGGGGCAGGCTCCTCAGGGCAGTGGCCATGGCACTGAGCCTGCCGGAGTTCAAGAAGTGTTTGGATAACGCTCTCAGACATAGGGTCTGATTTTTTGAGTGGTCCTCTGCAGACGCAGGAGTTGGACTTGATGATTCTTGTGGGTCCCTTCCAACTCAGGATATTCTGTGATTCTATGAATCTAAGATTCTATGATTTTACTATTTCTGGTATAGACACTTGCTTTAGACCACCTCAGGATTTGATAAAGATTAGACTGAACCAAAAAAAAAAAAAAAAAAAAAAAAAAAAGCACCTTTGGGAAGAAGGGAAATGAGAGTTCCACTAGTCCAACCATGCAACATGCCTGGAAGATAGTGAATTTTTGAACAATCCTTTGAACCAATTGTTTCCTTAAAGGATACCATGTTCAATAAAGGATAACAAATATTTATAAGACTTTTACAAAAACCAAAGAACACTCCTTTTCTATCATCACTTCCAGGCCCAAAGTATATATCCCATCTGTTCCCTTCCATGGCATCTATGTATTATTCTTAACTTTGTTTTTTAATCACAATTGGTAAAGCCACATGTCAGCAGTGATATGGAAACTCTTCTTTCAGATAAACCATGGAAATTTGATTTCATTTTCAGTTGCATTTTTCTGTGTAAATGCCTAATAGATTAGATCCTTGAAACATAATACTTCTAAATAATTGCTGCCAAATGCATTTGCTATGGCAGAGCTCTAAAGTTACTAAATAAAGGAGTTGTTTAACCTTCTCCTAAGTTATGCTTGCTTAGAGTTATTGATTTTAGCACTCTGGGAAGAACTACAGAAGAGCCTGTGTTTTGTGCTCTCCAAGCAGAAGTTAGGGATGGTGAAGAAGGAAGAAAGAGATAACGACTCATAAAAGAACCAGTATCTTCTCTAGGATGGAATCACTGTGTCTTGGTGATTGACTGTGCAACCAAACTATATATTAGAGATACATAGTGGATCCTTCAGGCTGCTGTTTCCCGAAGTTTGTTCTTAATGGGACAGTATTGCCACCAGTTTATCATTAACACTGAGGCCTTGGGAAGTGAGGTTAAAATGAAAACTGACCATCATATTTCTTTCAGGAGTATTAATATACCTTGCAATCTCAATCATGGACTCAAAATATTTATCAGGTATGTGATCTGAGGTTATGCTGATCACTTGAGATCACTTGCCTCCTTGAGATAAATGTAGATGATACATAGAAAAGAGCACTTTTGTTCAGAGTAATTAAAAAAAAATGATATCCTTGAATAATTGAGGTCTTTTTAGTCATATGGAGCATGAGAAAAGAATAGGGCTGATTGTGTCTAAAATACTAGTGGGAAAACTGCCAGAAAGCCTCTTTGCCCTTAAAAAGCACTGTAGTTATTGAGTTCTCTATTTGCCCAACAGGCATGAAACTCCAGATGAGCATTTGGGCTTTCACTTTGTGTCAGGCAAAAAATGAGACAACTCCAGCCATTTATGATGCAGGACTGCTGAACAGAAGTAATTGTATGACCAAGCAAGTGAAATTTCTTTCTCAGATGTTTTGCCATCTCTAGGTGTCTGCTTTAATCAGGGAGTAGGAATGTTTAGTATTTTCATTGGTGATTTGCACAGTGGGATTGAGGGCACCCTCAGCAAGTTTGCAGTTGACACCAAGCTGGATGGTGCAGCTGACACTTCAGAGGGAAGGGATCCAGAGGGACCTTGACAGCCCGGAGAGGTGGACCCATGTGAACCTCATGAAGTTCACAAGACCAAGTGCAAAGTCCTGCACCTGGGTGAGGACAATGCCAAATGTGGATACAGGCTAGGCAGCAAGTGGATAGAGAGCAGCCCTATGGAGAAGGACATGGGGGCGTTGGTTGATGAAAAACTCAACGTGACCCTGCAGTGCATGCTTACAGCCCAGAAGGCCAACCTTATCCTGGGCTGTGCCAAAAGCAGCGTGGCCATCAGGGCAGGGGAGGGGATTCTGCTCCTCTGCTCATGAGACCCCTCCTGCAGCCCTGCGCTCAGCTCTGGGCCCAGCACCAGGAGGACATGGAGCTGCTGGAGCAGGCCTGGAGGAGGCCCCGAGGATGAGCAGAGGCTGGAGCCCCTCTGCTCTGGAGCAAGGCTGAGGGAGCTGCAGGTGTTGGGCCTGGAGAGGAGAACCTCCAGGAGACCTTATAGTGGCCTTCCAGTACTTGAAGAGGGCCTACAAGAAAGATGGGGAGGGACTCTTTACCAGGGTGTGTAGTGATAGGACAAGGGGTAACAGATTTAAACTAAAGAAGAGCAGATTTATATTAGATATTTGGAAGAAATTCTTTGCTATGAACATGGCAAGGAACTGGAACAAGTTGCCGAGAGAGGCTATAAATCCCTTGTCCCTGTATA
This sequence comes from Cygnus atratus, assembly GCF_013377495.2. NCBI lineage: Eukaryota > Metazoa > Chordata > Aves > Anseriformes > Anatidae > Cygnus > Cygnus atratus. Next base: position 5,050,217 of record NC_066364.1, read on the forward strand.
TTGGGCTTACATGGCAAGGTTTTGGTAAGCTGCCTTGGCAATGTCCCCTCCCCACCTCTTGGCCACCCCCAGCCTACTGTCTTTGATGGGGTTCGGAGAGATTCTGGATGCTGTGCCAGCACTGCTCGGCAACAGACAAAACATGGGTGCGATATCAACACTGTTCTAGCTAAAAGCATCAAGCACAGCACTATATGGGCCTCTGTGCAGAAAGTTAACTCCATCCCAGCCAGACCCTGTACACCCTGGAAGTGGTCAAGGTCAGATTGGATGGGACCTGGAATAGCCTGAGCTAGTAGAATGTGTCCCTGCTTATGGCAGGGGGTTGGACCGAAGTGATCTTTAAAGGTCCAGCTCAATCCTTTCTATTGTTCTGTGTCAGCCAAGGTTGGTGTCTAACTAGGATGAAAGTGGAGCTACCTACCTCTTTAAAGACTAAAAACTAATTTTTAAAGTGACAAACTTAAACTTAGCTGAGATGAATCCTAATCTATGGAAGCAATGTTTTTGTTTTTGTTTTGTTTTTTCCCTCCACTGAATCCTTATCTATTTTTTTTCTAGAATCATGAATTGGCACAAAAACAAGAACATCCAGATATTTGGAGACTGTCTTCCACACAGAAGAATATTCTGGTGTCAGTGTTGTTTTTTGTTTGTTTTGTGTGTTTTTTGTTTGTTTGTTTTTGCTTTTTCCTACAACCTCCTCTCAGAGCTGTGGCTCCAGTGTTCTGCAGCCAAGATGCCATTCCTGTGACATATCTGATACCTGTGAGCTTCATGTCCTAAGATGATAAGTTCAGTGCACATAGATCCCAAAATCAGGCACATGCAAAAGGCAACTCTATGCTCTCCTTCCAAATTTGTGCCCAGGGTCTTAGTGAAGATAAAATACTGATTTGGAAAATGGCAGTTCTCCATAGGTGAGCTACAATGATGTTGGGAACATGCTACAGATACATCTCTTTCCTTGGTTTCCTCACTCTGTGAGGAAACCTCACTCTCAGTTCTTCCCTGCATGTGTAAGGTTCATGTACCTTGTGCATACAATGCCCAAAAATGACAACCCAGCCTGCAGACACACTGAATTAAGAGCTACTGAAGATTTCATCATCTGTACCTCCTATTAGGTATTGCATAGAGAGAAATGTGTAAGCACAGGTAATAGAGTGATCTCAGAGTCTATAGATGTGCCACAATATATTGTTTCAGGAAAATTACTAAGATATTTTGCAATACTCCTGTAAAGTATACAATTGGTGACCTAAGCAACATCTAGCCTCTTGCTGCCATCGGCGGGAGGCAGAGGGACTGCTTGCGTGAGGTGCGAGCAGGTGGATGACCTGGTCCGCATGGTGGCGGAACTCAAGGAGGAGGTGCAGAGGTTGAGGGATATCAGGGAGTGTGAGCGGGAGATAGACTGGTGGAGCAACTCCCTGCAGGACCGGAGGGAGAGGGACCAGGGTGAGACGCCCCAAAGGGGGGTGGACCCCCTGCCCTGTCGCCATCGGGCAGAGGGAGGGGACCTGCGAGTTGAGGAGGAATGGAGACAGGTCCCTTCTCGACCTCGCAGGAGATGCCCTCCCCTTCCGGCGCTGCCTTCCCAGGTGCCCTTGAACAATAGGTTTGAGGCCCTGGAGCCTGAGAGACCAGTGGGTGAGGACGAGGTAGGAAGCCTACCCAGGAGGATGCCTGAGGTGAGGAAGTTGACTCCACGCCTCAGGACTGCCTCCACCAAGAAAGAAAGAAGGGTGATTGTTGTGGGCGACTCCCTCCTCAGGGGAACGGAGGGCCCTATTTGTAGGTCTGACCCCACACATAGGGAAGTCTGCTGCCTCCCTGGGGCCAGGGTCAGAGACGTTACCAGGAAGCTTCCAAACCTGGTTCGCCCCTCTGACTATTACCCGCTTTTGATAGTCCAGGCTGGCAGTGATGATCTTGAAAAGAGAAGCCTCAAGGCTATCAAACAGGACTATAGGGGGCTGGGACGATTGGTGGAGGGAGCGGGAGTGCAGGTGGTGTTTTCGTCTATCCCTACGGGGGAAGGGAGAGGCACGGAGAGGACATGGAAAGCTCACGTGGTTAATAGGTGGCTCAGAGGCTGGTGCCAGCACAGAAATTTTGGGTTTTTTCACCATAGGGAGCTTTACTCGGCGCCCAGCCTGATGGCCCCAGATGGGTCCCTATCTCCAAGGGGAAAACGGATCCTAGGCCAGGAGCTGGCGGGGCTCATAGAGAGAGCTTTAAACTAGGCAAGAAGGGGGACGGGGCTCAAACAAGGCTTGTTGGAGCTGTGCCAGGGGAAACAATGGCTAGGCTGGGGAAGAAGGCGATGGCCCAGCTGAAGTGCATCTACACTAATGCACGCAGCATGGGTAACAAACAGGAGGAGCTGGAAGCCATTGTGCAGCAGGCAGGCTACGACTTGGTTGCCATCACGGAGACGTGGTGGGACCGCTCCCACGACTGGAGTGCTGCAATGCCTGGCTATCGGCTCTTCAGGAGGGACAGGCAGCACAGAAGGGGTGGTGGCGTGGCTCTCTACATTACAGAATCTTTTGATGTTGTGGAACTCCAGGCTGGGAATGATAAGGTTGAATCCCTGTGGGTTAGGATCCGCGGGAAGGCCGGCAAGGCTAGCATCCTGGTCGGGGTCTGTTATAGACCACCGAACCAGGATGAGGAGACGGATGAGGAGTTTTATAGGCAACTGACAGAAGTTGCAAAATCGTCGGCGCTTGTCCTCGTGGGGGACTTCAACTTCCCGGATATATCCTGGAAACACAACACGGCACAGAGAAGGCAGTCTAGGAGGTTTCTGGAGAGCGTGGGAGATAGCTTCCTGATGCAGCTGGTCAGTGAACCTACCAGGGGTGGTGCCCCGCTAGACCTTCTCTTCACAAACAGAGAAGGACTGGTGGGAGATGTGGTGGTCGGAAACTGTCTTGGGCAGAGTGACCACGAAATGGTAGAGTTCTCTATTCTTGGCGAGGCCAGGAAGGGGACCAGTAAAACTGCTGTATTGGACTTCCGGAGGGCTGACTTTGAGCTGCTCAGGACGCTGGTTGGCCGAGTCCCTTGGGAGGCGGTTCTGAAGGGCAGAGGAGTCCAGGAAGGCTGGGTGCTCCTCAAGAAGGAAATCTTAACGGCACAGGAGCGGTCCGTCCCCACGTGCCCAAAGACGAGCTGGCATGGAAGAAGACCGGCCTGGCTCAACAGAGAGTTGCGGCTTGTGCTTAGCAGAAAAAAGAGGGTTTATAATCTTTGGAAAAAAGGGCGGGCCACTGAGGAGGACCACAAGGATGTAGCGAGGCTGTGCAGGGAGAAAATTAGAAAGGCCAAAGCTCATCTGGAGCTCAACCTGGCTACTGCCATTAAAGACAACAAAAAATCCTTTTACAAATATATCAACGCGAAACGGAGGACTAAGGAAAATCTCCATCCTTTACTGGATGCGAGGGGAAACCTAGTTACTAAGGATGAGGAAAAGGCTGAGGTGCTTAATGCCGCCTTTGCCTCAGTCTTTAGCGGCAATACCGGTTGTTCTCTGGATACCCAGTGCCCTGAGCTGGTGGAAGGGGATGGGGAGCAGGATGTGGCCTTCGCTATTCATGAGGAAATGGTTGGCGACCTGCTAAGGAGCTTGGATGTGCGCAAGTCGATGGGGCCGGATGGGATGCACCCGAGGGTACTGAAAGAACTGGCGGAGGAGCTGGCCGAGCCGCTTTCCATCATTTATCGGCAGTCCTGGCTATCGGGGGAGGTCCCAGTTGACTGGCAGCTAGCCAATGTGACGCCCATCTATAAGAAGGGCCGGAGGGCAGACCCAGGGAACTATAGGCCTGTCAGTTTGACCTCAGTGCCAGGAAAGCTCATGGAGCAGATTATCTTGAGGGTCATCACGCGGCACTTGCAGGGCAAGCAGGCGATCAGGCCCAGTCAGCATGGGTTTATGAAAGGCAGGTCCTGCTTGACGAACCTGATCTCCTTCTATGACAAAGTGACGCGCCTGGTGGATGAAGGAAGGGCTGTGGATGTGGTTTACCTTGACCTCAGTAAGGCTTTTGACACCGTTCCCCACAACATTCTCCTCAAGAAACTGGCTGCTCGGGGCTTGGACTGGCGTACGCTTCGCTGGGTTAGAAACTGGCTGGATAGCCGGGCCCAGAGAGTTGTGGTGAATGGAGTCAAATCTGGTTGGAGGCTGGTCACAAGTGGTGTCCCCCAGGGCTCGGTACTGGGGCCGGTCCTCTTTAATATCTTTATCGATGATCTGGATGAGGGCGTCCAGTGCACCCTCAGTAAGTTTGCAGATGACACCAAGCTAAGTGCGTGTCGATCTGCTCGAGGGCAGGAAGGCTCTGCAGGAGGATCTGGATAGGCTGGAGCGATGGGCTGAGGCCAACTGTATGAAGTTCAACAAGGCCAAGTGCCGGGTCCTGCACCTGGGGCGCAACAACCCCAAGCAGAGCTACAGGCTGGGAGATGAGTGGCTGGAAAGCTGCCTGGCAGAGAAGGCCCTGGGAGTATTGGTTGATAGTCGGCTGAATATGAGCCAGCAGTGTGCTCAGGTGGCCAAGAAGGCCAACAGCATCCTGGCTTGTATAAGAAGCAGTGTGGCCAGCAGGTCTAGGGAAGTGATTGTCCCCTTGTACTCGGCTCTGGTGAGGCCGCACCTTGAGTACTGTGTTCAGTTTTGGGCCCCTCGCTACAGGAAGGACATGGACGTGCTCGAGCGAGTCCAGAGAAGGGCGACCAAGCTGGTGAGGGGTCTGGAGAACAAGTCTTACGAGGAGCGGCTGAGGGAGCTGGGCTTGTTCAGCCTGGAGAAGAGGAGGCTCAGGGGCGACCTTATCGCTCTCTACAGTTACCTTAAAGGAGGCTGTAGCGAGGTGGGGGTTGGTCTGTTCTCCCACGTGCCTGGTGACAGGACGAGGGGGAATGGGCGAAAGTTGCGACAGGGGAGTTTTAGGTTGGATGTTAGGAAGTACTTCTTTACCAAAAGGGTTATTAAGCATTGGAACGGGCTGCCCAGGGAGGTGGTGGAGTCACCATCCCTGGAGGTCTTTAAAAGACGTTTAGATGTAGAGCTTAGCGATATGGTTTAGTGGAGTACTTAGTGTTAGGTCAGAGGTTGGACTCTGTGTGTCTGTGTCTGTGTCTAGACCAAGCCAACAGAACAATACTTTCAGAAGTTAATTTAGTTAAGGTAGGTGTCTAATATAGGAAAAGAGAAAGGTCTCTATGTTGACTATTGAGAGACTCTAGGAACCTATTTTGTGCTAGATATGTAGTATCTGGACATCTAAAGACACAGAATCACAGCATCACAGAATCACAGAAAGATTAAGGTTAGAAAGGACCTCTGGGTCCATCTGTTCCAACACCCTTGGTCAAGCAGGGACACCCAAAGCTGTTTGTCCAGAACCACGTCCAGATGGTTGTTGAAGATCGCCAAGGAGGTGGACTCCAAAACCTCTCAGGGCAGCCTGTCAGGGATCTGCTTTATATAGCTTATTAGTGTTCATACTGTGATGGTTTCTGGGACTCTGTTCCGGGCTGAGAAACCATTTTAGAGATTTCTGTACAAATGAGAACAAATGAATGCTTTTCCTCCTATAGAAAGTATACTAGCTATCAGATAAAAAAAAAAAAAAAAAAAAAAAAAAAAAAAAAAAGGTACAGATAAATATGGAGAATAAATGGAAAAAATAAATACAAAATGTTTTTGACCCATTTGTAAGACAATATCTATAGACTAAAGCTACCTCCCTGCCATGAAACATTTTGTAGGCATCAGAGAAAAAAAGAGATTACACAGATGATCCAGAGATAACTCTGCAAATGTTTACTAGCTACCTTCCTGCAACAAAACTGAAAAGGTGAAAAGGTAAAAGTCAGCACTGCAAGCTGAGGAAGTCAAAGTCAGGATCTGAAGACTGGGTGAAAGACAGCTGTCAGGTGACAAAGAGGAATTCTACATATTTTTAAAAATGGAAACAAGTACCCTTTGGCTGATGAGATGGAGTTGGCAAGAAAATTTTAAGAATGATAAGAAATTGCATTTTTATTAGCAATGCCATACATACAGACCCATTATAAATGTCAGAGACTTAATGCAATTTACTAGAGAGGTGAGGTTCAGATAATCATGTTTTCTGTGTGTGTGACCATTTTTCTTTCTCAGTGGATGTGATTTATTTCATCACCATTTAGACATCTTCAGTGTAGAAGTCAACAGCTGAGTTAGTTGCTCTGGGCTTTATTTAGAGAAAATGAAGTACAACAAACAATCTATTATGGATAAGAAATACAGGATGAAATGATTTGCATCCTGGAAGTGTCCATTTTTCTCCATACGCAACCAAGGGAGCTGCACCTGACTAGCTTCAAGGACATCAAAAAATTTATTTTCCTCAAATTTAATGAAAATAACCAGCCAGGCATAAAAAAAAAAAAGATATTTTCAAGAGGGTGGGGAAAGAGAGGAAAATCAACTTTTATTAAACATTTAAGAATGCGCATGTCTTTCATACATATTTTTTGTAACAGTAAGACTAATACTGAATTTTCTGATTAGGAATAACAAGGCATTTCAGTTCAGTATAATAGTAACATAATTACCAAGAACAAAACAGTGAAAAGAAGTAATATAGAAGTACTTTGGAACTTATAACATTACAGACTGAAGTACAAAAATTCAAAAAAAAAAAAAAAAGTCAATATTAATTAGCACCATAATAGAAGTCCAATAGTTAACCTAAAAAGTGAAAAAAGGAGATTGTGACAAAAGATTGAATACAAGGAGCTCATAGAAAGACAAGGTACACAATATTTATGGGCATCCTGCAGTGTTTGAATAGCGATTGCTTCATGAGATAAGGCTATAAAGGTC